>NW_009925746.1:0-3239 GCF_000696875.1 Nestor notabilis | reverse complement strand
GGTTGAAGTCCCCCATGAGGACAAGGGCCTGCGAATGTGAGGCTGCTCCTATCTGTCTGTAGAGCGCTTCATCCACAGATTCCTCCTGGTCAGGTGGTCTGTAACAGATCCCCACAGTAATGTCCCCCATTGCTGTTTTTCCTTTGACCCTGATCCATAAGATCTCTGTTACCTCCTTACCTATCCCCAGACAGAGTTCCATATTCTTCAACCTATCACTGACATAAATAGCAACTCCCCCACCCCATCTGCCTGGCCTGTCTTTTCTAAAGAGCCGGTAACCGTCCATTCCAACACTCCAGTCACAGGAACCATCCCACCATGTTTCTGTAATACCAATGATATCGTATCCCTGTAGCCTTGTGTATGATGATGGCGTATCCCTGTTGCCTTGTTTCAAGGCCAGGTTGGACAGAGTCTTGGCTGACATTGTCTAGTGTGAGGCTTCCCTGCCCATGGCAGCGGGTTTGGAACTAGATGATCGTAAGATCCTTTCTAACCCTAACCATCCTATGATTCTGTGAATGCCTTGTTGCAAGTGACCAAGCTAATTTTGACAGTACCGTGTGTACAGAAATTTTTAGAAACTTTACGGACATGTTTTTGTAATTTCATGATAAGAAGGTGAAGATTCCATCTGTTTAGGCATAACTGGGGAAAGTTATGTTCAAAGGAGACATTTGCCCCTTCTTCCCCTCCCACGTTGATATCAAACCTGTTAATTAGCATCTTTCTCAAATACAAAGGTGTATGTGCTGAGAAGCATTTTTTAGGAAGGTATTCAAATAACAGAAATACTGGCTGGCCAATAGTAATATTTCCTATGAGGTAATCAAAAATTGCTCAGTTGTGAAAACTCCTCAGCACTGTGAAGAAAGACTGTGCGAGCAAGGTAAGAGTTCTCTCCACTCTCCATTCAGCCTTTCTGCCAATAGTAATAGTTTTAAAACTGGGGGGGTAAGGAGGGGGAAGGAGATAGGGGAGGGAAATAGGAGGTGAAGGGAAATAGGAGGTGCATGGGGGAAGGTAGGAACAACCCTAATCCAAATATACACACTCTGTAGTAGATTATTATTAGGAAAAGTTTGATGCTATAGATATGGGTAGTGTTCTAGCTGGATCTAAGCTGTGAAGACTATTAGGTACTGTGTTGTTCAGCAGGGACTCGGTGGGATCTCTGTACCATACTGTACTGTATGCAGTCAAAATTTCCAGAATAAACCAAAATAATTTTCTTCATGGACGAAAACAATAGAGGAACTATTTTGCTTCCTCCAGGGAAATATGCCTTGTCTTGTAATGCTCATCATTCTCTTACATATGTAACACCACACGCAAATATTTTTGAGTTGTCAGTCATTTAATTTAAGAAATTAGCGATTCTTTAATTTTTTCTTCACACTGTCAGAATATGATGATGAATAAAAAGCATAAAATTTAACTTTCTTTTTATTATTTTCTTTCACTGATGACTTGAAAAAATCACTAAATGCTGGAAATCTTGAGTTTACATTTTGCCTTATTTCTTACTACTATTTTGTTTCCCAGCCTAAGGCATACTTAGAACTAAGAAGTCCTTGACTTTTACTGCTTTTTAAAAAAAGTAAGAACATAACCTCAAGTGTTTTGAACATCGTACAGAGTTGCTATTTCTAGAACATTGATCCCTCTACTTTTACAGACTAATGGAGGTTCAAGTATATTAGGGAATGACATGCTCAGTTGATGCTAATGGGTAATATAAGTCTTACTGAAGGACAGTATTAACTGAGAGCTCATGTGATTATGCTTTTTTATGCTTGCAGTTCCATTAGTAAATTAATTCAAAATTATGACCCTGTAAATTTCTTGATGAGAAGACATTGCACAGATAAATATGATGTAGATCACAAATGTAAAGGAAATTTGTATATTGGCTATATATAGATAGCCTGTACAAGTTTATGAGATGGAACAAACAGAAAGAGTAGTTTAGGAATACTACACTGGATACCTACTGTTCCCAAACAGACAGTATTAAAAAGTTAGGACAAGTAATACTGGTAATTAGATAATTTTCTATTTTGCTTAATTAGCATACTTACAATATGCCCCTTTGCAGATTTGCTATGTGTTTAAATTTCCAATAAATTAATATGCTGTTTTAAACTCCTTTTTAAGTTCTTATTTTAACAGGGGATTTGAGAGAGCAGCTTTTTATGTTTGGTGATAAGTATGTCATTCCGCATAAGCTAATTAAGTATGTGAAAGGAGATGGTGAAGTAAAGAGAAAAGGTAAGGAACTTAGGGCTGAGAGTTTCTATTTTAATTTTGGGGCCTGAAAAACTGGGGATCACTCATGATGAATTGCTTTATTATTGCACTTTCAAATTAGACCATTGGAAGTTAAATGTGTTACTCGCACCAACAACTGTGTTCGGCAATATTAAGCAGTCTGATTTTGAAGTAAACATATTCTTTTTGAAACTGAGTCTTTAGTGGTCATAGTTAACTAAAAGTAACACATTTAAAAAAAAATAAATTTGAACTTGATCTAGCTAGTTGACCTGGATGAAATGCCTAGCTCAGCAGAGCATTTCTATTAGCTAATGTTTTGGCTTCTAAGTCCTATTAAATATAGTGTTTCATTTATGTATTTAGGTATGATCGCATGCACACATTAACAGGTGCAGGATGGACTGGTTTTCTACTTTGTAGAAAAAATGCATACAGTAAAAAAAGAAAATTAAAAAATCCAAATACTGTCCACCAAAACACTTCCAGAGAAATAAGGAATAGAAAGTCACTGATGAGTTTCTTAATTTTTGAGTAAAAGAAGTCTATTACCTGTGCAATGTATAGACATCACAGCTGTAGAATCATAGAACCATAGAAGGGTGAGGGTTGTGAAACTGCAAAAGGTTTCCTTTGAATATAACTTTCCCCAGTTACATCTAAACAGACGGAATCTTCACCTTCTTATCGTGAACTTACAAAACTTTTCCGTAAAGTTTCTAAAAATTTCTGTACACACGGTACTGTCAAAATTAGCTTGGTCACTTGCAACAAGGCAATCACAGAATCATAGGATGGTTAGGGTTAGAAACGATCTTAAGATCATTTAGTTCCAACCCCCCTGCCACGGGCAGGAAAGGCTCACACTAGACAATGTCAGCCAAGACTCTGTCCAACCTGACCTTGAAACACTGCCAGGATTGGAACATTCACGACTTCTCTGGGCAGCCCATTCCAGTGCCTCA
>NW_009925745.1:0-3643 GCF_000696875.1 Nestor notabilis | reverse complement strand
CCCCCCCCAGGCGCGCCACATGAGGAAACAGCTCCCACTGCCCCCTACTCAGCTGGAGAAACTCGCTGCCCCTTTATCCTGCTGGATGTCTGTCCAAACATCGAATTAGGAAACGGCTAAAAATTAATGCGACGAGTTAGTTACCAGCCCCCTGCTTGTCACCCCTTTCCCTCCCCAGCCAGGAGCACAGTTTTCCCCACCTCACCTAAACCCCTGATTCTTCCCTGCAATAAGGCCCCAGCCTGAAACGGAGCCCAGGGTTAATTAGAGGCATCCTGTCAGACTTGAGTTGAAATTGAAAGAAAAATGTTTAAATATTTATGAATTTGACATTTACAGTCGGATGTCTTTTAAAGCAGAACACCTCTCCCTGTGCTCGCTGGGGCTGCCATGGTGCCTGTTCCTGGGGTGGAAGGGGAACAATAGGTGTTGCATAACAAGAAAAACAAACCACCTTCCCCCTCCTCAGCCCCAAGGCTTAAAAAATAAATAGACCACATAAATTACACATAATTAAATATTAAACTCAGCTACATGTAACTATGCATTTTTAAAACTTTATGTAATAGAATATATTGACATTCCTCTCAATGACTGTCTCATTGGAAAACTGTGTAGTATCAGAGTTCCAGTGAAGGAAAACAACTAATTCCTAAATGGATGGCTTAGGAAGCGACTCTAAAATACAGAGGATTTGGAGATGTTCAGCCAGTCTTTACTTGCTTTGAAATAGCCTGGCCTGATCCTGGCTAGGAGGCAAAGATTTACCCTGTCTCAGAACAACATTACACCTACTACACACACTCAACAGTGTTTTCCTGAAGTACACCACTTCTGTGGGGCTTTGTGGTTGGGGGTTATTTTGTGTAGGCTTTTTTTTTGGGGGTGGGCGTGGGTTTTTTTTTGGTGGGTTTTTCTTAAGAAGGAAGAAAAAATGCTCAGGATCTGATCTCATGCAGGCTTTCCCAGTCCCTCAACAGAACGCATTCTATATACACCCAAAAGTGAGTCAGTAACTAGAGCAGCCGTAACAGTGGAGTCACAAATCACTGTTCTAATCAAAGAGCAGCGTCCCGTTCCGCGGTGTCATCCCATGATGCAGCAGAACAGCCGACATTTCAAACGAATCCCAGGCAAATGTCAGTAAATATTTAATGTACGCTTTCATGTAAATAAGTTCTCACACCTATGTGGCAAGTGTGGGAGAAAGTCTTTGTAAGAGCAGAGAGGAGCTCCCCATGCAGTAATGCGAAAGCTCACCTTCCAGATGCCTCAGCAGAATTACACTTCATTATTTCCTTTAGGACATGGGGCCTGATTCTGGTCCTTGCTGAAGCAAAACTCTAACTGAAGTTGAGGTTTTGTTTTGCTTCATAAATTTAAAAAGATATTCCTGATTTACAACCCACTTTGCCATTACTTCACCTGACCTCTCTTCCAGCTTGCACAGGAAAAATCACTGCAATTCATTTTAAAACAACTTGATGTTATACTTTTTTGCAATTTTTTGGTACACCTTGATTTTTACATTTATATTGCACAGTTTTGTTTCTGAACGATAATAAAAAAATGCAAGTTTCTTAGTAAACACGGGCAAAAAGAGGAACTTGTGAATATGATTTGTTTCAAAATATTAGAACGTTAAAAAACTCAAGAGGTGCTATTTTTAATTTGAAATTCACTATAGAATCTAATAAATGAGAGAAGTGAGGCGGAAATAATCATGTATTAATTCTGTGCATTACAAAATCTTTTCAGAAGCTATTATCAGAGCAAGAGGCATTGTGGTTTGGATTCAGGGTGGGAGAAATCCTTTGTGCAACTGAAAGCTATTGTTCCTCTGTGCAGATGAAATTGTACTTGCAAATCTGCCATTCAAGGAGGGAAAGAAGTACCTAGGCAGAAGAAAAGAATTCTACAAGAAAATCATTATTCTTAAAAATAAACTTCACTAAAATAAGTTTTAGTTCATTGTTTTGTTGGTTTTTTTTAAGAAGATCCTTTGCTAACAGTCACAGCCACTGACATTAAAACAAGCTGGAAAGGATGTATGTATTATTTCCTTCATACAGAAAACATGAAGAAAGGGATGTGTGTGGGTGTGTAGGGATATATATATGATATATATTTTTATATATACACACATATTGGTGTATGTCTGCTTGCTTAAATGAGTCTAAACTTAAGATCACTTCTAGTAATTTCCCTCTGTAAGGTTATCTGAGAGCTAGGTTGAGATACATTAGGCTGGTTAAGTTTTGATAGGTTACTAGAAAACCAAACACTTTTCATCAGGAGGAGCCTGGCTACCCTTACCTGCCCCCAGGAAACATACAGATATGATTTTTTTCCTTTAGTAAAATGAGAAAGCAAACAGAAGGGAAAGCAGCATCTCCCTTGGTTTTGGTTCTGCTTCTCCTCCCCTGCTTTGCGCTCCAGGTCAGGTTAGGCTGGGGCAGCAGGGCCTGAGGATGTTCGCCTTCTGTGCATAGAATATTCCTTGCATTTGGCACGACACTCCTGAACTGTGCAGTCTGGGCTACTTGTTGGCGGTTGAAGGTATTATCTTTAGAGTTAGTGAGAGATTTCTGGAGCTGCTATCCCCTGCCTTCCTCTTCACCCCCCTCCCTGAAAGCTCGCCTGATGCCAGGATCACTTTCAGCAGACATCAGTTCATCACCTGAAATGAGGTCAATTTAACGCTTTTACTTGGGAGGATGAAATCGGATGGGAAGGTACTTTCTCCTTCTTTTAGGGGTCGGAAAGATTAGACAAATTGACAAACACAAAAGGCAGACGGATTTCTGGGAACTGCAGCTTATTCAAATCACTGAGAAAGGTCACTGCAAGAGCCACAGATCTATTCATCTGTAGGGGTACAATGATCTTTCTGCAACCTTCAACACCACAAAGCACTCTGGAGTATCTCTATACCTTTTAGCAGGATTAATACTGTGAACAATGACTGAACACAATCAAGAATTCAGCGAGTTCAAAGATCCCTTGATCATTGGTAGATATTTTCTTCTGGCTTCCTAAAGGCAAACAGAAGTGAAGTTTCTGGTTAGAGTTACAAGAAATTATAGCTATTGTCCTGAATTCCACTACAAGGTGATGCTGAAAGGCCAAGATGTCCAAGAACCCCAGAGAAGTTTGTGGTGCAAAAAGAATAAGGTTGCAAAGAGGAAATTTAAAGTGCTTCAAGATTTGCTTTAGGATCTGGGTATTCTTTTAAGTCAGCACAAAAGCCTACAGCATCACTGAGATGCTGTAGGGATAGCACACAACTCTGGAAACTGGACAGCCTCATCCATGCCTGTGGATGCGGTAGGCGAGTTGGAAATGGAGGGGCACAGCCTGCCCTGCCTGAAGCCGCGCAGCAAGGCTCTGGGGTGGCAGCAAGAAAGAGGACGGCACGGAGACACCACCACTGTGAAGAAACTTCCATTCCCATCTCTAAGGACTCAGGAGCAAACAGGGGAAAGCAGAATGGGAGCACCAGGAAGCGGGTTTCCTCCTCTGCCTAGGCTTTATAAGCCAGAGTGAAACAGATAAATAGAGGGACTCAGCTTGTCCAAGTCACAAAGTGTCAGAGCCAGAGCCAAGAAGACGGTCAGCCACAGCCAAGTTTAATCGAATACCT
>NW_009925744.1:0-14226 GCF_000696875.1 Nestor notabilis | reverse complement strand
CAAAACTCCTGCTACATGTTTCTTGAATTTGTCATTCTGCCTGCTATTATTCCACTGCTTTGAGGCATCTCGGACCATTTTAGCAGTGTCTAACCTTATTGATGTACTACCCAGATAAGATGTGAAAAGGCAGTTGGCTGTTGTGCAGCTTTGACCAAGACAGTTGATTTTGCTTTAAACAGCATTTAAACACTAAAGAAGTTTATCACAAGAGTTTTTTCTATACAAGTTCTCCTCTGACCATGAAGTCATGTAAGGCTGTAGAAAAAGAGCTGTGTTATTGCAGCATGTGTTTCTCTTCAAGAAGAAGCTGGAATGATGTAAGAAGACATCAAACAGCTTGTGCTCATGGAGCTGTGACATCCTTCTGACTTCATAGATGGGATGCACACGGTAGCACAAACCATCATCTCTACTTGTAATAGGAAGGTACGCAGTTGCTTACATCTGGAGAGTACTTTGCCTGTGTATTTCAGCATGCTGAGCTGTAACAGCTAACTTCCAGAAATTTCCTGTTCCAAAAATGAGTTTGTAAAATCTGAATTCATGACACACAGACGAAGGGCTTTGGGTCTGAACCGTGTTGGTATTTGTGCAGATATAGTGGAGTTGCAAAGGCATAGTGAAACAGATAGGCATGTGTGTGCACACAGAGCTGCATCATGTGTCATAATAACTGCAATTTTATAACAGCACCTTATTTGGGTGATGACCAACCTCTGAATTTCTAAATTCAGCCTGGAGAGTTATGTACAGGGAGCTGAGTCTCACAAGGGTTTGTGGCAGGAAGACTAAAGAACTAGGGAATGCAGGCAGAGAGGAGAAACCCGCTGTCAGAAGCATAGCAAATGCTGCATTCAGTCCTGGATTCTGTGTAAGCAAAAGGCTAGAAAGGGAACAAGCTTGAGTTGGGAGGAACCTCTGTGCTGGTGGGAATAGCTATTGGGCTCAGATTTGAAAGGGACTTTGGACAATTATTTTTGAAATTCAGTGATGATTGATAACCTGTGATGGATTAGTAAAGAGCTGCAGAGGGGTGGGTGTTGTTTACTGTTGTTTACTATTGTCACTATCTTGTCATTCCTTTAAAAGCCAACTACCGTGTTCTTCTAGTTTGTAGAGTTTCCTGGATATTTGGGCTCTTCCAGTGTGAAGAAAAATAATCTTAAATTTCCTATTACTTTGGTGAGCACTTGCCACAAACAATCTGCACTGAGCATAATATAATAAATCCAAATCATCACTATCAGGATATCAGCGAGTGCAAAAATTAAGAAACAAGTCTATATTTCTGATTTTCTTTTTTTCTTCATCATATTGGGCAAAAATAACTTGTCAGAAAGTGTGAAAAGATCTAGTTAAGATATTGATTTCTATTCTCATAGGTGATGCTTTTTATTTTACGATTAGTCAAAGGGCTTTGGTTTTTACAGTAAATAAATACAACAATCAATATTTAAAAGGTAGTTTAGCAATGGGTATTGGAAATTACATTAGGCTTGATCCATCCACAGAGGCTTCAAAAGCTCATCTTGATGGGTGTTTAAATAACTGTGCAGACTTTTCTTGGTTAGAGTATTAAATGGGCTGATAGCTTTCTCTGCAATTCAGTAGGCTTCCAAAGTGGTTGTTACTCAGTTCTGGAAAGCACTTTAAGCCGAGTAATGGTTGAAGTTTTGTTCCTTTTGTGTGTAAAAATAAATAACGTGTACAGGGAGGAATTCATTAGTTTGAGCCAAAAATTTTCCAAGTCAATATCCTTCTGAGCAAGTAAGTTAGATGCAATGGACTTTTAACGTATTGTTCAAGGAATGCTTTTGGTATTCAGTATCTGAATAGCAATTTGTAGTAATGCATTTAGTTTGACAGATGAACAGTAAACTAGAAATGAAATGATGATAAAGAAACTAACAAAGTAAAATATTACTTCAGTCACTAAAACAAAGAAAAAAGACCCCAAAGCTACCACCAAAAAAACCCCAAACAACCCACAAAACCACAAAAAAACCCTCCCACAGCTTTAAAAAATGATTTTTTTCCTACTTTTTGTAAGTATTTGTATTTTGGATAAAGGCCATCTTGCAGATGGAAAAGTTCTTCATATTGATAATTTTAAAGATGTTTCATGAAAGTGTCTCCGAGAGCTGGAAAAAAAGTCAAGAAGTTGATTACAACCAAAATGTTTCTGTTAAACCATTCCAGAACACTTCAGAGAGGGTCTGGCAATAGTTCTGTGGAAGTGGTCAGAAGGCCTGCTACAAAATCTGTGTATTTCTGTATCTGTATATACCAGTAATAGACACAGTAAATAGCTTATACACTGTATACATACAATATACAGCTTAACAGACTTGGTTATGGTTAAATTTTTCCTAGACTACTTTTCATAACTGTGCTACTCTCTAAAAACATTCCTTGTGATTTCTTGGTGTAGTTTTATCATGCAGGGTGCTTGAGGATTTTTAATGAGACTTTAATGTGTAATAACTTTCACCAAGAACAAGTCTCTTCCTTGATTATAACACCAGGAACTTGAGGGTTAAAAAAAAAAAAAAACTCCCCGCAGTTCTAATGCATATTAAATTGGGGGAGTGATTTCAGAAGTTTATTTTACACAATTAAAGTTCTCCTTTCTACAAAGTTTTTTGAGGTGGGGATGAACAGAATTAATACAATTGTTGAAGCGTGTTTCTGAACATTGATTATACATTTACTCTTCATAGAGTTGCTCAGATTGGAGGGAAGGATTCATCCAGTTTCTTCTTGCTTGAGGAGATGAAGGTTAGAAAAGATTCAGAGTTTTCTTTTTGCTTGAGCTTAGCCATGATGTCTCTTGTGCTTACTGTCTACTTGATTCCTCTTTGATACCTGTGTACATACAGAATACACTGCTCAATTTTTCCTTATCTTTCTGAGTTTTCTGTAAAGGCTGATAAGGCCTGTTAAAATATCAGAATAATATAGGTGCAAGGGGAGGCATCAAAGTCTTCTCATCCAACTCCTGTCCGTAGGAGGCAAGTGAAATCAAAGTATCCAGGTGGTTATGGAGCAAGGTAGTGCTGTGCACCACTGGAACAATTCCTAGTCCATTCAGGTCCAAGGAAATCTCTGGAGAGATCATTAGGGAGGGAGCTGTGGACTGTGTCCATGTCGTATGTTGATGATTGGCTGTTCATGTTCTGCAACTTACTGCTGCTTAAAGTCTTCTATGAGCATTCACCAGTTTCCTCTTGCTATTTCTTGGTTATTTGGCAACTAACTGGTGTACAAAGTACTCTGTATCCTTTGCGCACAACTTGCAAGATGCGTGTTAGTTCTCAGTACACAAACAAATTTGCCAGGTCCTTGTGCTTATCGTTGTACTGGGAGAAGTTGCACCAATATTCACTTCGTCACTGAAGGGAACAGAGCATGCCACCATGGGGGCTACTGGCATTCACAAGGGAACACAGCATTCCACCATGTGGTTTACCGGCATACTGAATACAATCATAGGTGTGCACTTAGATTTTAATAGAAAACATTTTACAGTGCAAACAAGCAGAAGTGAAAAAATATTTGGACCTTTTTGTAGTGGAAGAGACTTGTCACAGCTCAGTTCCACTGTTCGCCTTTCTTACGGAAATGTGGTCTTGCTGATCTGTTGATGCCACTTGTATCTGGCACTTGTCACAACGTTTTCTGTAGCTTTCTATTCGACTCTGTTCTCTTCTTTTACTGTGTGCATATGTGTAGGAAGGTTGTTTTGCTCTTCCCCTCACATGAGGAATCATAGCTCTGTATCTGTGTAAAAGATTGGGGTTTGTTTGTGTTTTCCTGAGGCTGTGCATTTGAGCAGTAATTTGATTTTTCTTTAGGGAAATGTTTGGAGGTTATATTGCACTATAAGCTTCTAAAACCTTAGCTTTGTGCCTGTTTGAAAACTGAAAAAGATGATTGTTCTTTAATCCTCCACTTGTAACTGGGTTTGATGCAAGGATAGTATTCTTACCCTTGTCATTTATTTGTCATTTTCTACTTGCTTTTGGTGTTCATGCTAATCATGGTTACCTGACAAATGGAAAACCGGTGCTGTATGTACAATGCTTCAGGTCTAAATAGATGTTCAATTTACTACTTATAAAAGCATGAAAGACAACAGCGCTCTGCCATGAAAATAAGCAAAAGAGAAGTATTTCCTCTAGCCTCAAAAAAGCATCTGTATAGTGTAAGACCTGTTTGACAGTCTTACAGTTGCTAAAGCTTCAACTTTGGGAAACCTTTCTGGTTTTGTCTTCTCAGCAGAAGGGTTCTGTAATGGTAAACAGCTGCTCTGTTGTAATGCTGAATTTGGATAAATGAGATTTAACAGGTGAGTAGCTTCACTTAGTCTGCCAAAGTCAACTCTGAAGATCTGGACAAGTATATTATAAATTTTAGAAAAGATAGTTAGTTGTTGTTTTTTTCTTTTGCCCAGATGCATCTTAGTAAGATACCATTGTCACAGCATTGGTTTTGGTCCTGAGACTGTTGATTGACCTTAAATTTACTGCCTAACCTGTACTTCATTTCGTGGGTTTATTTATGTTGACAAATGGTCTGTATATTCAGCGGATAATCAACAACTTGGTATTTAGCTTTGCAATACAGAATAAGGCACTGAAGTTCCCTTCAGAGGTGAAAGCTGCAACTGTAATTGCATTGAATTCAATCTTGCTCATCTCTTGGAGCTTATCAGCATCTCAGAATGCCTGTCACGAAACTGTTAAAAAACATACAGGTTGGTTGAGAGCTGCAACCTCACTGATGCTGGAAATAAATGTGGCCCTTTGTCCTATTGTGAGTTACTATTTTCAGTAACTTCTCCATCCAGATTGCAGGCTGCTAAATGTGAAAATGAGCCAGATGTTACAACACTTCAAGCCTGTGCTGGGGGTCAGATAAAAACGTTGCCAACTGTAACATGCTGAATAGCTTAGGGAAAACTGATCTTCAAATAGGAGAAAAAAATGGCTTTGTGGCAGGGATGCCTGGCATCCGCATGGTTAACTTCCTGAAAATGTTAAAATACAATAATTTTAGTTCATGTATGGAGGTTTGAATGTGGATGAGAAGCCCATTGCTGTAAGCTTTCCCTTCTGTCTGTGTTGCCACATTTGACTTTGGTGCAGTCATATTTTGTTTATTTAGAGAAATGTAATATCTTCTAAGGATAAGTATGAAGTAGAGCAGGATGTCATACATCTCTCCAAAACAGTCCTGGCATTATGCCTTTGACTTGAGTTTTCAGAAGCCCTTTTTTTGCCACTCAGTATAGTCTTCAATAACTCATTTTTATTAAATCAATGACATTGCAGACATTATAGCATGAAACAATGCACTGGCACCAGTCCAGAGTGAGACCAGCTTGTTTCAGTCAGGCACTAATAAATATCAGCTCAGGAAAACTGCAAGTGAGCCCTTGACTACCTGGCTTGAATCTTTTATTTGATAATGGCTGTAGATACACATCAAGTAGGTAATAGCAGTGAGCTAGCTACAGGAGGTAGATTGACCAAGCAGTGGGGGAGCGAACATGCAGAGATGCACCAGCCTTGCTGGGAACTTCCTTCTAAATGGCAAAGTAGCAAGGACCTTAGAACATCAGTAGAGGTACAGGAGAGCACCCAGAGAGGGAAATCTTGCTGTGTAACTGGCCTAAGTGCTGTCTCAAAACATACACACTTACAAAAGACACATTTCCTGTGGTATTTATGTGGATGTCGTGGTTTAAGCCCAGCCGGCAACTTGGAACCACGCAGCCGCTCACTCACTCCCCCCCCTTTTTCTTCCTCCCCCCGCTCCCAGAGGGATGGGGAGGAGAATCGGAGGAATGTAACTCCCACGAGTTGAGATAACAGCTCTCCAGTAACTAAGGTATAATACAAACCACTACTGCTACCAATAATAATGATAAGAGGAATAACAAGGGAAAAGGACACAACCGCTCACCACCCGCCGACCGATACCCAGCCAGACCCGAGCAGCGATCTGGGCCTTCCGGGTAACTCCCCCCAGTTTATATACTGGGCATGACGTGCTGTGGTATGGAATCCCCCTTTGGCCAGTTTGGGTCAGGTGTCCTGCCTCTGCTTCCTCCTGGCTTCCCCTCCTCTCTGGCAAAGCATGAGACTGAGAAAGTCCTTGGTCAGAGTAAACATTACTGAGCAACAACTAAAAACATCGGTGTTATCAGCATTGTTCCCAGACTGAAAGTCAAAAACACAGCACTGCACCAGCTACTAAGAAGGCGAAAAAATGACTGCTGTAGCTGAACCCAGGACAGTGGACATGGTAAACTGGACACCACAGAAATGCAATGGCATTAAAACATGGTGGTGGATGCTAGGTTTTGCACGGAAGTTTGATCTTAGCAAATCAAGCTTGCTTGACTAGAAGCATGCTTAAGAGCCAGCCATCGCCATAATAGTAACCAGATTGTATAGGAATTTGAATGTGTCCAGCCTAAAGCCTAACTTTGAAATTAGTATGTATTTTGCATGTTTTAGGAGCTGATGTTAGCTGAAAATTGGAAAAGTGACATGGGAAAGGTAAGTGAAGATAATGTTGAGTTTTAATAATGGAAGTCAATAACATCAATTTGAAAAGTACCAGCCAGAATTCTTGGCTGCCTATGCTTGGACAGTAACGAGTTATGTTCTAAGGAATAGACTTAAGGTGTAAATAACCAGGAATGTCAATCATAGCTCCAATAAAGATAAATATTCCAACACCTCAACACCACTCTCCTCTGCTCTATGAGGATATTTAATCTGCCTGATTATAAAAAAAACCCCACAAAACAACAAACCCAAGTTTGTGTGAAATGAAGGGGTGAAGAGTTGAGACTTCCAACTGGAATGCCTTTGGCAATTTGCTAAATCTTTCTTCTGACTGTTTTGGCTTCTAAAAATGCTACTTTCATTAGGTTCTCAGAAAACTTCACACTGCACCTGGGCTGGAACCCAGTTCAAGGTTGCACATTTCCAAAAGACAAATTCTGTCCTAGTTCCTGATATCACTTCATATGTTTTGGCCCAAGGAAGCAGCTGTATCACAATTAAATGGTGGAGAAATCTCAGTTATAAACTCAAGCTGATAGAGTGAGCAGGAATACAGGCTTCCTACAGCAACTGCTTCCCACCTTCTGAGTTAATCTCCTAATGTAGCAACCGTACAACTTTTTTGCTTCCTTTTGTGGTCATATAGCTTTGAATTTCCTACCCAGATGGAAAGCTAACTTGCTATTGTGCCTTCAAATCTTCAACTGGCTAATGCTTGTTTAGTTGCTTCTCTTGATTATAGTCTCTCCTCAATCTACTTCAGATAGTTAAATATCAAGAACAAGTGGCCCAGCTGCTATTTTGTACTCGCCACCTGGTGCAGAATAAAGGCAAAGCTGTTATGGCACAAACAACCCTCATCCTGGAGCTGTCTAGGATCCCAGTTTGGCTGTTTCAGGGGTGAGGTATGTTCCCTAAACCACAAAATGGTTGTAGATAATAGCATGGGAGGCATGTGCAATGAATCCTGCAAAATGTAACCAAAATTCCCATTGGCAGAGATGAAATGAGAGAGAATAATAATTAAAAACCAGATTAACAATGCAAATGAATGTAATGATTGGTGAAGGTGTGAATATTTGTTTGATTAGGGAGGAATAGGCTATTGGCAGACATTCAGCACTTAGAATCATATTGAACTTAAAATTCAATACTTGATCCACCAGTACAAGATGAACAGATGGTTTAGATTTTTTATTTTTATTTTTTAGAATAAAAATCATTTAATAGTTAAATGATTCCATAATATCAAGGTCCAGATTCTCTTCCCAGTTTTCAGAGTGCTAAACAATTTTGTAATGAACCTAGAAAATCACTGGGAAATAACTTGGGTTAATAAAGCAAAAACCCCAACCCCAACCCAAGTATATGGAGCTACTCTCAAATAATCTGCATAAAGCCAATGAGATAGAGTACTGTTATTAAAAAGTGAAGTTTATGCAGTAACTATTAAAGTAATGGGGAAAAGATTGCTTTATAATAAAACTTGGCTGAGAAAGTTGAGGCTGTTCAGCCTGGAGAAGACCTCATAGCATCCTTCCAGTATCTGAAGGGGGCCTGCAAGGATGCTGGAGAGGGACTCTTCATTAGGGACTGTAGTGATAGGACAAGGAGTAACAGGTCCAAACTTAAACATCAGAAGTTTAGGTTAGCTATAGGGAAGAAGTTCTTTACTGTGAGGGTGCTGAGGTGCTGGCACAGGGTGCCCACAGAAGTTGCGAATGCTCCGTCCCTGGGAGCATTTCAGGCCAGGCTGGACAGAGCCTTGGGTAACATGGTTTAGTGTGTGGTGTCCCTGCCCATGGCAGGGGGGTTGGAACTAGATGATCTTAAGGTCCTTTCCAACCCAAACTGTTCTATGACTCTGTCAAGATCGTTTTTCCAAGCAACAGTTAGAATGACAGTGTCCAGTGAGTCTCTACAAATGGCATTATTTTCAGTATTAGTATTAGCAGTATAAGCAGTAAATGGTTTGGGTTTTTGTTTGGGTCACTTCAGTTGTGGTGTTCTGTTGTGTGTCTGCATATTCCATTTTGAGCAACCAGCAAATACTAATTCTAAGATACTGGACTGTACTAACAAATCTTTCTGTATGTTTTTCTAGATAAAAATCTCAAATTTCATTTTTAAACATTCATGAAAACTGAAACATGACCTTTACTAACATAATTTCCTGTCTTAGCCTATTTTGTTCTGGCAAAGGAGAAATACATTTTTTTTCACAGCATCTTGGAAAAGAATTCCACCTGTGATTGTGAATTCGGCTTTTTCTGGTGCTTAAAGACACATGGGTGCATATATGATAGCCAGGAAAGGAGGTAGAAGGACCAGTAAAATACCTTTTAAAGAAAGGGAACAATAAAGTTAAATTTAGTAAGCTATTCCCAATGAAAGAGTAACCTGCAATACTATCAGACTGCTTTTGAAGTGATGTATAGTGGGTGTTTATTCAAAGGTATAAACCCCCAAGCTTAGAAATCACCCTGATATGAAGCCAGATTTTAGAGTCATTTGGAGGTCAAATTGGTATTTTGACATTTAGTGACCTTTTTTTAGTAATACAGAATTAAAAGGTTAATTACGTAAGTCCTTTTCTGGTAATTTGTATTCTGTTTGTGAAGTGGGTTGTTGAAAGGGAATCATAAAATGGTTCAATATTATCTTGAAGAGAAAATGATAGAAAAAGAAACTAGATTATGAAATCCTGAGTTCATACATGAAGTTCTAGAATTTCAGGATTTATCTGCTATTTCTGCTACAGTGACAGTGAATTAGGTTATATGTGCATGAATAAAACCGCGTTTGAAATAAGGGCTACCAGCCACAGGACAGATGCACCACTCCCTTTTGGAGCTGTCCAAAATGCGTTTCAAGGGGAGAATCATGGCATATGATTATTTGCAATGTGTTCTACCCTCTTGGCATCCCATAGTGCTGCAGCATTTGGAAATGGATTGTAACACTCCTGGCTTATTGGATTAGTTTAACTTAGACTATTGCTACACTTCAGTAGTGTCACTTATTGTAGTGTCATCCACGTGCTAGACCTTTGCTGGGGTGTGATGC
Source organism: Nestor notabilis (assembly GCF_000696875.1). Lineage (NCBI taxonomy): Eukaryota > Metazoa > Chordata > Aves > Psittaciformes > Psittacidae > Nestor > Nestor notabilis. Next base: position 4,579 of record NW_009925744.1, on the reverse strand, counting down.
TTTGATTCTGAGCCTTGCTACTCCATTCTTCTGTCACTTCCTTTTCCCCTGTCCTGTTTGGTACTTTTACAGTCTCCATTTGATGTGAGAAAAGGATGCTATAGTCACTAGTATGGCTTTTGTGGGACGTAACTGGGAGCAAATGACCCCAAAATGTGCTCAAGCCATGTTTTCAATAGGTGCTTGCTTCTGCAAGTCTGACAGAGAGTGGTTGGCAAGAGGAGATAGGGTTCTTGGGTCTTCCTCCCCCCCAGTGCCAAGGTGAATTGTAAGAGTTGCCACCAGAATTTCTAAATTTGTTCTTTTATTTATTTTGTTTCCACATGTCTGCATGTTGATTAAAGGAACATAGTTGTGCTTTAAAACAATGTTTCTAGAGGATTTCAAGTGACTTTCCTTGAGAAAAGACAGTTACAACCAACAGGAAGATTGGTGAGTAATGTGTTTGGCCTAGAAATAACTATCCCTTTTTTAGAACAAGGGATGTTGTAAACATCTAGGGCTTTCATTTGTACTTTTAAAATGTTTTAACTCTCTTAAAATTCCAAAAGCCTGAGCAGATCATTCTTGGTGTCTGAAAGCACAAACAAGTGTCAGTGGCACTGACCGTTGAGTTTATTAAATAACAGCATTTGGCTTTCTGATTAGTAACCATATTGGACACAGACTGCTTTCATGCCAATGAGGTTTTGTAATCTTCTGTAGCATGTGAAAGATCAAGCTTGAAAACTTGAATGGGAAGTTCTTTGTAATAAGCCATTATGAAGTTTTGAAGTTTTCTTTCAAGTGGTGGCTTGAAAGAAATGACGTGAGACAACCTTTGTGCCCCAGAATGGAGGAGAAATCCTTTTTCCTCAGTCACCTGCTTGTCCTGACATTTACAGCTTCATTGTGGAATTTCTTGTGCTCATTTTGGGAAGCACTGATAAGGGGTGGATTAGGAAGCACAAACAAGCCAAAACTGCACAACACTGATGAGCTAGGCATTAAATTTTCCTCTTCAGGAGCTTTGCATAAAACACTTCCAGATCTTTTGTTCTTTAGCTTTCTCTTTCATACAGTATTCAGAGCAGAATTGATAAGTACTGTTCAAAATACTGTTCTACAGCCACCCAGATCAATACACATACATATGTAAACGCTTGCAGGGAGAACTGGAGATTTTTCTCTAGTACTTTGCTTTCAATTACAATCTCCATTCAAGACAACTGTAAGGGGGAAAAAAATTCTAATGTCAAGGATGACAAAACATTCACATCAATAAAAATACTGTGTTTTTACACAATACATCTAGCTCTTGGTATTTAATGCAGACTTTAAGTTAGACTGAAAATAATACTTGAAACAGTCTTTGTAAAATTCAGACTGCTGTTATAACCTTTGTGTGCATTATCAATCTTTGTAAACTAGTGAATGGGGGTAGAGGGCTGACGTGCCAGGGTCATAGCCTTGAAGTAACACAGAAATAAAATCCAGGTTTTCTAGTTCCTGCTTTAAGCACCAGATATTTCCTTTCTGTACTCAAAGAACTTTTGAATGTTGGTGTGTTGACATAACAGGACCTAGCTGCCAAAGCCTGACACTGAATGTGTTTTTAAACTTCTAATACATCAGTGAAAACGTTTTCAGCATCAGGGGTGAGAACCACTGTATTGTGAAGAAGTGAAGACACGAACCTCTGATGCCAGCAGAAGCTAAATGACTTTTTCTATTGCTGTATCTTTGAAGGAGAGATCCTAGCAAGCTACTTAGGCTTCCAAATAAGACAGTTCTGAGCTTGGTGAGCTCAGTTGAGTTAATGAAATGTTTCAGGTTGTGGCAATGGCATTGCTTGTTCTATTCGCAAGTGTTAACAATGTTCAATCAAAACATAGAGAACAATACAGAAATTTTTAATACAGCTTTGAGTGCTTTTTCTCCAAAGGATGCCAGAACTGAATGTCTGCCAGGACTTTCAGGTAAGCTTAATCTTCCCAGACAGCATAAGGTAATAAAGATTTTTTTTTTTTTTTCCATATGAAAAGGCTTCAAATGGAGTAACAGGAATATATTGCCCCATCCTTCTGATTCGGGTTCCAAACTGAGAAACTAGTCAAATCTTGAAAACTTCAGATATTTATTTTATGCTGTTAAGATGATGGTCTCTACCTAAGGATTGCTTTGTCTCCAAGCACGGAGTTATTAGCTATTGTCCAAGAGAAGTATTCACTCCTGAGCCTACTGCTCTCAAAGCTTCTGCACTGAATACACTTCAGTGGCTGAGCTAGAAGCTTGGATTTCAATTTGTTTTTCTGGGCACATTCTCTGTTTATCTCTCAAATACATTTCTGGGGCGGTGAAAGGGATATGACTTCTTTCTGAATGCCAAACTATTATTCACCAGGAGCTGTTGTTTTGAATCTATGTGCAAGTAGCTTGTAAATGTAAGAAACTATTATCTTTTTGTGTGGCAAGTTTTGTATTAAGAACAGTGCATCTTCAGCATTTTCATCCACTAATCCTTCTCCTAAATTGTACTATTTTTAATCACTTCCCACCACTGAAACCACTATGCATTGTTACATATGTGCAAAGGTAACTAGTAATCTGTATGCTGAAGTACAAAGAGATAAAGCATGTTTATACCAGAAACGGGTAATGCCTTGTCTATGAAAACAGCATTTCTAGACTGGTTTTATGCCTCTTTAACTGATTATTTCTTGTAAGAACTGCTGCTGTGGACAGCCATGGATTTTGAATTATTACGCTTTGAATAAAAGAACAACAAAACACACACAAACCCACCCACCCAAACAATGATCACCAAAAAAAACCCTAAAGTTCCTCTAATGCAAAATCTCTCAGAATTGTTTAATGTCAGAATCTGGCTAAAAAAACACAACATGAAGCTGAGGAAATACTGTTCCATACAGCAGTGAAGGTCACAGATGATCGATCCATCTTGACTTTCTAGTCTCTTCTGTAACCACAGGAAGTTTTGGCAATGCCTTGCATCAGAAGTAACACCCTCAAGCCTGAAAGGACGCTGTGCTTTGGCCCCCTTGGCCTTTTGTATGTTCCATAAGTATTTAAATTTAAATTTCCAACTAATTTCTTACGGTAGCCTGTATGCACTGGGAACAATGAAATGTATTGAATATTGCCTGCTAGTGCAAGCATGTTCTTGTTGATTAGACCTTAGTTGAAGAACAAAATGCCCATCTCTTAGGTAGCTGTCATGCACTAAAAGCATTAAACAGGCCTTGTTTTGCTTTTTTTTTTCCCTAATATTTACTTAAATGCTAAGTATGAAGCAGAAAAAGCTATAGGAAGTTGTATATAGTTGTGAACTGTCTAAGCAAAGGTAACTCAATAGTTAGCACTCCGTAGTCAGTGGAATACATAGCACAGTAAGCAGCAAAGGGAACATAATAGAAAGCTTTCTGGGTTGTTTGTGTTGCACGATACAAATCTAATACAAAAGAACCTAATTTAATTTATGAAGCTTTTAGTGGAACTACTTTTTTGCTTTCTTCATAAGCTGTAATTTGAAGTTCTTTAACACATTTAAGCATTTTCAGCAGCAGTGAGGGTGCATGATCCCTTCTCAAGGTCAGTCAGTTTGCTTCCTGGCACTCCCCAGTCTGACTTCAGCTACCTGAGCCACAGCATGTTGGGCACTTAGGATAAGGAGCAGGTGAATTCCATACCAGCCACTAATAGAATTAAGCTAACAGGGTAATTCCAAATGCCCAGGACAATTGCAATTCTGTTTCTGAATCTAAGCAAGAAAGAAAATAGATGGTTTATTAAGTTTCATTCATCATCTTCGATGTAATTACTATTAATGGGAGCCCCACTGAGTGAGAGAAATCCTGTTTAAGTTCTTTGCTGCTCACAGTCATGCTGGTTTTGGGTACTGTGTCATGAATCATGGTATGCCAGTTCCATAGGGACACAAGGTTGCTTCCTTATCACCACATCTCCAAATAGGAATGGATTTGGGAGTAAAGATGTCCAGATTGCTGATATCCATGTTTCTATTCTGTCTGAGGGGAGTATAATGCCAGCTTCTGTTGCTAGACTTGCTAATCCAGCTGATGTTTCATACCAGTTAGTAGCCTTTAGTGGTGTCTTACATCTGCTGGTGTTTTTAATTTTATAGTTTGATCATTTTAAGAGCAGCTAATACTTATTTCAATAAGGATAGTATTTAAGAACAAAGGCATAGGTAAAGTGTTTGCTCAGCCCAACACATTTTTAGGTAACAATAATAATTACCATTGAAATAGCTTTAGAACAGTAAATATTTAGCGTTTAATCTATAATTAATTGTTCTCTTGAAATGGGTGTAGAAAATTCTAGTGTCTTTATGAAACCTGTGGCATTAAACCTCTGAGCTGATGAAACTTAGAGTGAGACCAGAGTGTGACCAGGGGAATCCCTTCCTCTCCCCTGCGGTGCTCTGGTTTCCCCGCTGTTGATTCCCGTAGTGCTGAGGACACGATGCAGCTGCGTGTAGCCCCTCGGGGCGGGGAGAGCGCTGAGCTCCGTACCCGACCGGCGCGCACCGCCTTCCACCGCCAGGGCGCGCCGTGGC
>NW_009925743.1:0-9471 GCF_000696875.1 Nestor notabilis | reverse complement strand
GGGCTCGGGCCGGGAGCGGAGCGGGATCTCTCGGGTCACCTCTGCTGCTGCCACCTTCCTGCTACGGCCTTTGTCACCGGCGCCCGGCCCCGCTCCGCTCAGCTCGCTGTCCCTCCGAGGCAGCCGCCTTTGTCCCCGCGTCCCTCCTGCCTCTGCCGGAGCCTGCAGGTCGAAGGAGCCGGTTCTAGCATCCCTGCCAGCTCTCTGCACTTGGGGCCAGCATATTCCCTCAGACCTCAGAGGTGCGGGAGGACACTGGCCTGAAGACACAGATACGGCTTATTCCTCGGCAAATTATGCCCAGGTCCTGGTGGTCCTTACTGTCAGGAGCAGGCATGCCAGCATCACTTCTGCACACATGAGAACCCAGTGAGGGGAACAGAAAGTTCATGAAGTGGATTTCCTAGGAAACATGTAGGCAGATTTCCTCTATCCTTGCATCATATCCCCTCACTTTTAGTCTAATGTGCTTTTACTTGGGCCATGCTATCTCTCTTTAGGCTGCTTTTTGGCATTGTAAAAATGAAAGATGCATGGGTACAGAGCAATGCTGCCAGTTATTTCCTGCATGAGTATGCTTAAAAAGCCCCAGGGAATCACCAGCTTTGAGGTCCTGACGAACCTCTGTAAATGATTTGACACAAGGGTTAACCCAGTGCAGCCTCAAGTTTCTGACCACACTGGGAAACTGGTCAAGACACCCTCTGGCTATAAAGAAACATCAAATCCAATGCCAGAGCATGGAATCCAGAGCAGATGGCCTGTGTGTGGAAGGAACATCAGAACAGAGAGGGATGGAGGAATGCAATTTCTGCCTTTTGGTGTTATCTTCCTAAGTCTCACTCAGTAAAGCTGCAGTTTCTTGGACGTTTTTCTTCACAAGGCTCTGCTCCTGGGTTTCTGAACCCAGATATACCCTTGGCAAATTAAGATGAGTGCCTGTTCCCTGCTGAAGTGGAACAGCAGGACTTCTCTGTGCCTGGGGGAGTTCTTACCCTTCATGGACACTGTTGGCCCTTCTCTTCTCCAAAAGTAGCTTTTATCCCTCAATTATCAAAAGGATAAGAGAAGCTTAGGACAGAATATGCACACTAGTGTTCACTTTGTGTGGGACTTGCAGGTAGTGGATCCTTGGTAACACACCGCCACACAGACATGCAGATGTGAAGAGGACAATTCTTCCCTAGCACATTCCCACACCAGAGTAATTCCCTAGAGAGGAGGGAATCACATTGTACATGCCAGCGGTGAAGCCTGTTTGCTCCCTTCAGGGGGAGCAGATAGAGCAGGGCCACCGGGGACCAGCTGTGCTGTGACCTGGGTGCCCAGCTTGGTGGCAGCTCTGCAGAAGGTGTAGCCCTGGCCATGGCTGGTCAGCCCTTCCTGAGGCTGCCATCTCAGCATCAGAGTCAGCCCTTAGGACATGGAAGCCAGCACGCGTCTGTGCCGAAAGGTTACTGCCTCTGCGGTCTGGGACCCCTCAGACAGGCCACGGCCAGCTTGGTGTGTGATCAGGACATGCCTCATCTCCTGCTTCTCACTACCTTGAGCCAGGCCACCAGAAGGTAGCACCCTCTGTTAATGGGGCACACTGCCACTGGTGGTGGCTGTATCGTGTCTTGAAGGCACCCAGGCGTTTTCTGAGCCAAGCATTTATTTACAAGGCTGTAATCACATCCTTCCCCACAGGAAGCGGAAAGTGCTTCTCCCAGACCCTCCCAAACACTGATCTGACTAGCAGATCCCCAATGGCTCGGAAAAAGAGGAGCAGAGCAAGGGGGACCCTGCAGAGCAAATGTTCATTGCTGACCAAAGTCAACAGGGGAGGAGAAGCCTCCTGTGGCTGCATCACAGATACAAGTGCAGCTATGGCATGGTGGTCCCCAGCCCAGGCAGCATAGTGCTTGGCCTGCCTGAGGTTTGCTCCATCTTTTTCCCAACAAAAGCTATTTTTTCTTAAGTGAAACCTTTCAAAGTTTGAGCTATATTGATGCTTCTGCAGAGACGGAGCCCAGCAGACAGGGGGGCTCCTCAGAGGAAGTGAGGAGATGATTAATAACCACAGAGGAAGTCCCTGTGATGATTAAGTCTTGCTTTTGGTAGTCGGTGGGTATGTCTGTGCTTTCGGAAATGTTAATGACACAGATCCACCCTGCTGCCATTCATAAGGGGTTTGTGGTCATTCTGGTGCCCAGGTGGCCATGAAAGCATGGTGGCCTGCTGCACTTAGCATCCAGAGGCCTGTATGCTCTGGAGGTGGCATTGAAATTGCTGGGTAAGCAGATGGCATCTGGTCCTGATGAGTGCCGAGTGAAAGACTCCTCCATTGGCAACGAAGAGAGCGTGATGGGGCCAGTGGGTTTGAGTGATGAGACCTGAATTGAGTGAACACCATGCATCATTACCCGTTCTTCTCCTTTGTCTTCTCTTCAGGGTGGACCTTGCATTGCAGTAGAGGAAAATTCCTTCATCTTGGAAAGGCAAGGCAGCAATGCTAGAGCAGAGGGGTGAAGCCTGGAGGTATCAGATAGTGTCTGTGTCTCAGATGATTTACAGGCACAGCAGAACCAGGGCTGGAAAGAGGTATTTTTTTAAGTGCTTTGGTACCTTGGAGGGAAAGGACTAGGTCAGCGCACAGTTTTATGATCAATAGCAAACCCAGCATTGCAAGCAGATTTTTAATCAACACAGGTGGTATGTAACGTCAGAGTATTTTTGATGGGTTTGTGATTTTAGTTTTAGTGAACAAAGCCCTTTTCCCAGTGTTCAGGAGGCATTACGATTTCTCCATGCTGATTTAAGATGAAGCGTAGGAGAAGCTGGTAAACAACACACTACGGATTCCTTTTTGTTATATCTGGCCATGGGGCCTTCTGCAAGCTTCCAGTGAAAAACACTTCTAATAATGCGTGTTATCTTAAACTTTGATGCCCATGTAAGACAACATCAGAGCCTATCTCTTGCATTGAATCAAATGGACACTTCCACCCTCTTCAGTCAGGGGTAAAATTTTAAAGCGAATTATAGCATCTTAAGAGTTTTAGAAAACAACAAAACTAAACCCAAAAACACCTACTGGGTAAAATTGCTCTTGCTGTTAGCTCCTGAACTCAGTTGGTGACACAAAGAATGAATTTGGTCCCTGGTGCAACACAGCGATACACCGCCTCATTGAAGTCAAAGCATTCCCTCTACAGGGCTACGTTAGTATTACAGAAGACACCACCACAGCTCAGGCCTGTGCTACGGCTTCCCTCCTACGAGAGGGGTGGCTCTCCCAAAGCCCACTCATTCCTCACATGTGGGAGTGGGCAGACGGGCAGGAGGAATCGCAGTGGGACTCTCCCAGGACCTTGCTTTTGCAAGGCAGCCTAGGAAATACACACCGCTGCATGCGCATCAGGGCCATGCTCCAGTTTACATACTCTGAGAACCCACCTCATTAAAACATGTACTCCATGAATCATTTACATGGGTTATAAATCCTCTGCAGCATCAGTATTTTCTCATAAATCAGCACCAAGGACTAATCCTTGATGAATGTTTGGAAATACACCATCCAGATTGCGACAGTGAGAGCTCTGTTTAATGCAACAAAGCTGTGCGGTAACAAAAAATGTGCAATGCTCCTAATCTCTGCTGTCAAGATAGGTACCTCGCTTCTAGCCTGATTGAACAGTGTTTTCAGCCAGAACATTTTTTCAGTTAGCAGCTACCTGAGAACCGCCATGCATCATTCTTCCTTCTTTTCCCAGATCAGCTGAACCTTCCTGTGGAAAGACTTCATCCCTCCACTTGCCCATCTGGCTGAGCTATGAGGAAAAAGCAGTCTCTTGGAAGATTATGCAGAACTCCTTAATGCTGGCTTCTGGCAATATAACTGGGCCATCCAGTTCATTCACTCTCCTTATGAAAGTGGTATGGTGTAGTGTAAGGTTTCACCTTGTGTCCATAAAGCCTTTTTATTTTGTGCCCTGAAACTGCTAGTAAAATTCTAAAATGCACCAACTTGTTTGAAAGCCTTCAGGATATTCAAAGAAGAATTATAGTTGTGACCAGCAAACTCTGCCATGCCAGAAAAACAGGTCCTCCAAGAAGCATAAGCAGTAGCCTCTAAACACAGCTACTAAGAGCAGCATCCAAACTGGAGACCAGTGGAGATGGAGAGAGAGCTGGTCCTTGAAGGAAGGCATGGGAGGTGCGTGTGCTCAAGGTATATCTTAAATTATAGCTATTTTCCAATCCCATTTCAAAATGTCCTGCATTCACCCAAGAGGTCCACATTCACATGCTGGGTCCAGATCTGCTCCATGCAGGGACCCTTACAGGGCTGTTGAAGCAGTACCAAGTCAGATCAGTTACAGAGTAGGCATACATGGTAGGCTTGAGCCAAGTAGAAAAAGCCCATAAAAATCCCCTCACACACAGCATTTCCCAAAAGTTCATTTTCACTTAAGTTTCTAACCATGCCTTGCAACACAATGTAGTTTTTTCCCCCCTCATCCTTTATCTGTATGTTGGTAAAGGACTGGAAGCTAAATCCTAAGAAGCAATAGGCATATGCTGCTCTTAGTTGGGAGCTGCAGGTGATTGGCACTTCCCAAATTCATACATAATAGCTAAAGCAAAAACTTCACTGTTAGTTCAGTGTGGTGAAGATCCAACTTCATTGTGCAGTCAGAAGGCTGCATACAATATCAGAGTAATTGATTTTTTTTTTTTCAAATATTAAGAAAAATCCCCAAACTCTTACAACATGTGAATCACCAGTATCACCATGTGCTGAGCTGTGGCCATGTGCTGGTAAGCTGAGTCTCCTCCTCCCCCATAATCTACCCAAAAAGGAGTGCCACTGACACCTTGAATCCAAGTGTGTGTCGAGAAACAAAAATTTCATGAAACTGTTTCTGAATGGGTAAGAAATCAGCTAGTAGCAGGAATAGGGCGGCAGGCAGGCTGGATCAGGGTGCTGGCCCCTGTATTGTCTCCGCCAGTGGCAAATACCAGATGCTTATGAGAACACTGTCAAAACCTGCCCATAGGGTGAGTTTCCTCCTCTCTGCCATCTGCTACCACTTGGCTTCTTCGCAGAAGCATTAAGGTTTACATCTCTTCCAAAAATATTTACCATCCTATCTAACATGGGAAGAAGGCCAGAGATAACTTGATACATCTTTGCCTTTTGTAAATACTCCTTTACAAACACTGATGATCCAACAAATAGGTGGGAGAAATGGAAGGTAAGTTTTACATCTTTATATCTTGGCGTCACTAAGCTGCACCCTTCCGTTAACCCTGACATTGGGGTACATTGTTGAGGACAAATTCTGCCTTGAGTAACATGCAGGGCTCACAGGAGAGGGCTCTGTATGTCTGGGGCCAGAGCTTGGTTCCTGCAGCCTGGAGGTACTTGCAGTAGGTGGTTTTGCAGGACAAAAACACTCCCAGATTTTAGTTGTGTCTTTCCTGGGTGTGCAGCATCCATCCATTCATAAGGCCCAAGGAGCTCCAGGGATTTAGATGTGCATCATTTAAGCCACTGGTGATTTAAGCACTGGTTTTGCCAAGAGTATATTGATATTACCTGCATATTATTTTTTCTCTCGTTGCCTCTATTTGTGTTTTCCTTAATGATTCTAACAGCCCCCTGTAGACGTTTTGGGTGAGGCAGGGTGAATGCTGTTCCATGTGTAACAATGAATTTAGACCAGTTTCATCTGAACTATTTTTGCTGTCATTGGTTTAAAAACAAAAGAAAAATTAACACAAGTATGGAAAAATATCAGTGCTGTTCCCAGGGAGCAGTCAGTGCCATGGCAAGTGGCTACAGACTGATCAGCCTCCGAGCCTGGCAGGTTGCCTCCAAGCAGCCCATGTCCTGGGGATGCAGCAGCTCCCGCAGCTCTTCTGGGCTCCCCTGCTCCACATACACTGGGTTTCCCTGGCACAGCTCTGTGTTTAGGTTTGGCACTGGTGTCTACAGACCAGACACCTTGTTATTCAAGCAGACGAGGCCATTGGTATTAGCAGCAGGGGGTCAACGAAATCTGAGCAGTTCTGCAGTAGAGAAAATAGATGATGTTACACTATCCCCGGTCTTCATTACGCTCTTATTTCTCATTTCCAAAGGAATAAATGACCTCTTATATGTACTGATGAACCAGGGACTTAAAAATACCTGCTTTTATACTATGAGCTAGGTCTGTTGGTGCCCTTCACTCAGAGGTAAAGCATATTTTCTGCTTTCAAGACAACAATGCTGCTGAGGACCTAATTTTGCCTTTTATAGCTCACTGAAGCCACTGGGATTTTACAGCAGATGAGAAAGAAGAGTCATGCCCTAAAATGCTGACAACACTTCTGTATATCATAAAGATATCTGAATAATTCAGTGTCAAGCAGCGCAAGTTAAAGGAACAGTGGCACACATGACAACATCCAATTTTAGTGAATCCTATGCAAAACTAAAAACTCCACAGATTTCTTTCTTACGCAAAACTGTCATCAGTCTTTCCAAGGAAGATCTGTGATCGATAGTGATGCAAGATGTGGGGTGATACACCAAAGGGATTTCTTTGTGATCAGGCACATTACCCTTTCATTTTGCCTTGTGTGGTATTTGAAATGAAATGAAATTGAACCCAGGTTGGAAAAAAGGACAAAGTGTCCTCGCCCTGCACTCATGCTAACTGCAGAGAGGTTGCACAAGACCTCAGGGTTGCTGTCACAGGTCTTCAAGCTATGCCTTACTTTCTGTTCCTGATAACGACTGCCTTTCAAAACAATTAATTCCAAAGCAAAGGATGCAGATAAGCTGTTTATGGTGCTGATGCATCAGAGGTACCTGAATTTTGAGGATGTTTTCAGTGGAAGCCAGACTCACATTTTCCAAAGGGTCCTTGTTGTCACACCCAGCCGAATGAGGGAAAGCCCTCCGGGAAATCATGCTTGCAATTCAGAATAAATATAGCACTTCCAGCTTGTCTCTTCTTGCACATGTGAAAATAAGAAACCCCCTGGAGCCTGCAGATCTGTTTTCTACTCTACACTTCCCACCCTTAGTTTGGACCAGTGACCCTTGCTGGGTCTAGTATTTTGGGCTGGGTGCTGGGGAGGGGCACCTTGTAAACACAGACACCTTGTCAGCTGTGTGGTGTGGGGCTGGGGACCTCATGATGTGCATGTGCAAACATGAGCCAAATGGGAAGGTGGTGTCATCCCAGACCTCCTAACCAGCACTCCTCGCAGTCAGTACACCCCTGGCTCGGCTGGAGTCTCCTCCCTGGCCTGGGTGGCCACAGCAGCTCCTGGTGGCAGGTGATTCTGCTGCCTCTCTGCATTCTGCCCACGTTTACTGCTGCTGCCGGACAGGGACACGTTACCAACGGGGATGCCATCTGCATACAGAGCAGAGGCAGGATGCCACGCTCTCCCCACCGAAGCTGGGGGGAAGCACAAGTGGCAGCATGGTAATCGATTGCCATGGCAAGACTCAGTGCCTTCCCCAGCATGGCACTGCCTATCATTAAATGTCCTGCGCCTCTGTCACCGGTGTGATGCTGCTTAGCATTGCCTTCCTCCCAGCTCAGTGGGTCACAGCAGCACTGCTCTGGCTTGGGCTTTTCCCTCCAGCTAGCAGGTTGCCGTGCCTTTGTATTCGCCACTCATTCTCTGCCAGGCAGTTGTTTACCTCGGCTCTGAACCCCCCCTCTCCCCAACCCACATTGTTGTCCATAGCGATCCTCGTTGCCACAGAAGTAAAACTCTGAAAGTGAGGAATTAATTGCCCTGGGGCTCTGATCCTTTTTAACAGTGCAGAGATAATCTGTCAGACCCAGGAACTGTTCTAGCACTGAGCAGCCAGAGCAGCAAAGATCCCCATCCTTATGATCTTATTTTTAGTCTCTTCCCTTCATTTCCAGAGCAGATAAACTTGAGGATTCACATTTCGGGTACAGCTCGAGTTTTTCTCTGCAGATACTACTTTAAACCATGATGTACATTGATTTTGATAGCATGCAGGATGTACCAGGCTTAATTGATCAGGTCTGCTTGCACATTTGAACATATTGCTGTACTCCCTGCTTTGCCTTCATTAGAAGTAAATGTAACGCTCAGGAAAGTTTCCAGAATTGACAACTCCGGAAACCGAAGTTCCAGCTGAACGGAGCGCAACAAAGCAAATTCATTATGCCCTTGTGCTCCCTGCAGTTTAACCCCATGTCCTTTAGGTCAGCCTTGTTGCTGGGATCACCAACAGCATTTTCTGGTGAGGACCAGCCCTATGGGTGAGGTTGCTCTGGTCTGGTCACCTGCCCGTTAAAATGTGCAGTGGCTTAAACAACCCTCCTGGTGCTTCCAGCCGGGCCACGTGGACTTCTGCTCTCTGCTGACTGATGTAGCTGGTCTGCTACTGAGCTGGGCTGGCCTCAAGAGTAGAGAGAGCTGGTGGTGGCTCAAGAGTAGAAAATACGGCAGGGTGGTGGCAAATGGTGTAGCCAACAAGGAAGCAGCATGCATTGCCACCAGCGAAAGTTAGCATCCAGTCTGTCTGTAAAGCGTCCCAAGCTTTATCTTAACAGTGTTTTAGTAAGTCTAGCTTTGGATATTTGATTACAGAAACAGTCTCAAGCAATGAATTTCTCTGCATCAAGAAAAACAGTAGTTACTGCTGTATATGGTATTTGTTTCCAATTCAGGGACCTGCAGAGGACAGTGAAAGAGGAAAACTATGGGAAAGAGTTTCCATGTTACCTGAACTGGGAGGCACATTTCCGTGCAAACCCTGTGTAAGTAATGAAAAGCAAGAGAGGGATGAAGGAAAAAACAAGGGGGAAGTTCCCCCAACAGACAGTTTAGGGCAGGGTTCTAGGTTAGCTCTAACACCATCATAAGGAGCCAGGAAAATATCCCCCTAGGAGCCAGCCCAGTGGCTGGGAAGCAGACAGCAGTGATCAGAGGCTCTTCTGATCCTCCTGTGCATGGCATAGCCCCTTAAGCCACTTGGTGTTTGTCCATCCCCTCGAGCCTGTTTGCTGCTAGCTATTCCCAGAACCACATCTGTGTGTTATCTGTGATGGCACAAGAGCTGCACCTCCCTTTCCTACCCCCTTGATCACTGAGCACATCAACATCTTGCACAGTTTACTGTAAAAAAGGATTGTTGTTGCTGCTCTTGTGCAGATAATAAAGAGCAAATAGTTCCTGGACACAAGTCTGGTGTCCTTGAGAAACTTGCTGATCAGAGAAGGAAGCCTTTCTGCAGTCAGTGCTGTTACCCTGCATGGGCTGGAGTCTGTAACTGGGGACCACAGAAGTGACTGTCACACAAGTTGTAATACTAATACTGATGCTAATACTAATACTAACACTAACACCAATACTACTACCACTCCTCCTCCTCTTCCTCTTCCTCTTCCTCCCTCTCCTCCTCCTCCTCATAATAATAATAATAATTATAATAATAATAAT
>NW_009925742.1:9045-16450 GCF_000696875.1 Nestor notabilis | reverse complement strand
GGAGCTTTAAGCTCCCTTCCAACCCAAACTGATCTATGGCTGTCATCTGTCAGGAGCCAGTGGGGATGAGGCCCTTGGTCGTTGGTGGAATGGGTGAGCACTGTGTGTTTTCCATTAAGGTGTGCCATGGGAGTGGTGATGAACCTCTGTGGCTTGGTTGTATTGTGTTTTCCTCTCTTTTACCCCAAGTTTTTACTGATCAGAGCAGTACCAGCAAGATTTCTGCGGTGTAGAGTAAGTCTGGAAGACAGAAATAAGTAAGGAACACCATTTAATATTGCAGTGCTTCTAATGAAGCCCTTTTATCTGCAGTTAATACTGAACTATGGGTTGAGAGGTAGCTGGAATGAAGGGGAGACTAGAGGAAGGAGGAATGTGGGGCAATTTACTGTTTGCTTTGCAGCTGGTCATGGGGTGACATACAGGGACAGAGGGAGTGTTGTGGCAGCATATAGTGATTCTTAGACCCTAAAAACCCCTAATTTCTGAAATATTTAGTGAGAGAAGCATACAGAGACAAAGGAAGTATACGGCACCAGGAAAAAATCCCAGTGGTGGTGGAGAAAGGTAACTCTAGATGCTGTGTGGTAAATTGAGGTGGTTTGGTTTACGATGTTTTGTTCTAGGCTTCTCGTAGCAGTTTGATGCTTACATTCTAAACTGAGTCTGAACTGTTAAGTAAATAGTTTGTAATCCCTTGGTTGACTTCTGTTCTTCTGGTCAGGTTGGCCTGATCAGAAGAACAATTTCCAGATAGGTTTAATATGTGTGAGGTAGCTCAAAACTTTGTTAAATGGCTGCATTTGATCTAATTAATATTTTTGGGCTTTTCTGATGTAATTTTCTTGTTGAAGGGTGTAATGGGGTTTTTTTTTCCTGGTTAAACTGGTGCCAAAGTAGATACAGCTGGGAGCAAATTCCTCTTCCAGCTCAAGGACATGCACAATTTGGGGAAAGTGCTAGAACACCTGCTGAGAAGAGACCTAAGCTGCAAAAGGCCAGTAGGATGCAGGCAAGACCTTTGTTTGAGACAAGGGAGGGCAACAGTTAAAGGGAAGCTGCTTGAATAAAAAGCCAGAGGAGCAAGAAAATTAATGTAGGAATACTGAGAGCTTGTGAAGCTGGAATAATTGGGGTTATACTGCAGTTGGTAGTCAAAGTGAGCGTAGTCAATGTTCAGCTCTTGTAGAAGACTGATAGAGAAGCCTAATTTCTTGGAAAAAGCAGTTTCTAATCTTGTGACAGTTATCTTTACACAGTACTAAGTCAAGATACAGGGCTTGCTCTTCTCCTGCCTGCTTGCATCCCCTCTGCTACTCAGTAGCGTGGCTGAACAGAGTGGCAAACCACTTCCTAACAGCGTGTGTGTTACACAGAGCAGACATACAGGAATAGATCGGGTGGGGGAGCTGTAGCAGTCGGGTTTGTTCAAGGTCTTCCCCTCCTTAGCTTGTGTGAAGCCTGTATCCGCATGCTTACCAGAAAGAGGGAATACAAATTGGAGTTAAACACGTCAAACTTCAGGAAATGGTGATATAAAATAGTGATAGAATACTCATGGGAAATGCTGCAATCAAATTTGTTTCTTTAGGTTTTAAGGGCAAGTGGCGTTCAAAATGTTTTTGTTTGTTGGGGCTTTTCCTGCTTGTAAGGGACAAGTTATGCATAATATTTTGAGCAAACAAGTACTTTTTTCTCCTTATGCTTCTTGCCGTTGCCTGTTCAGACTTGAGAGCTTCTGTTAAGACTGGAAGTTTTCCTGTCAGCTGCTAAAGAACTGCAGCATGACACAGTTATTCCTGCATTTGTGCTGCAGATTGTTTTACTGAGTGTATTAAAGTGATTTAACAATTACCAAACACTGCATTGTTCTGTGGGTCTGAACTGCACTTTAGTTATCTCCGTGAAGGACTGTCATCAGATTTTAGTTTCTAGAGAGCAGCCTTATCTAGCAAGAGTCTGGTCTTTAGGAATTAGTTTATGCACAAAGCTGTTAAACATCACCAATGGATAAAAGCAAACGGAGGTGTATGTGTATAAAATAAGAACTCTAAGGGTCCTCTCTGTGTATCTATATATAGATAGATATATACATGTATACCTGAATGTCCAGCACAGTTTCCAAATTGGAACAGGTTAAACCAGTCCCATCTGAGGTTTGTTGTTTGCTCATCTATGAGTAGCATGGAGCAGATAAATGGTTGAAGAAGGAAAGACAGAGATCATACTGGGGATCCTGCAAAGCATCTGGTAGTTACAGAATGGTTTGATTTGCCTTCTCCATGAGTTTTCTTGCATTAACAAATGCAAATCTGCTTACAGAAGTTTCATGTTTAAGTCAGATGGCACATTAATTTTGTTAGTTCAGTCACAATGGATATGAAGCAGGCTTATTATCAAAGCTAGACACAAAAAGGAAGTAAAATGTTGCATATTCAGGTTATAGATTCATATATTCATTTATTTGGGAGATTCCAAGAGAATTCACAGCTACTTCAGTGTTTGTACTGCTCAGTGGTAACCCGTTTCAGCATCACAGGGAGGGTTTATCTTGACCAACTGCTGAGCAAGTTCCTTTTCTTACAAATGGCTTTAGAAATTGTTTAGAAGCAAGTTTAGGGGTAACTTTGTGTGTGTGGCTTTACAATGAAAACTTACCTAAAATATCTATAATTTGCCACAAATTTAGATTTAGTGAGAAAATTCAGCATTTACGGCACATAAAAAGTGAATGTTAATTTTTTTTCTTGTGGTGAGCAACAGACCTGAAAGCAGACTGGGCTTTTGTTGGGGATTGAAGCTGTGGGCAAAGTGGCTCAAACTCCTCACAGCAAGAACAGAAGTGTAATTCCAGTGCTGTAATTAACCCCTAATGCTGACACGGTTCCAGACTGCCTAATAGTAGCCAGCTCTTGTATGTTGTTTTTCATCATTAGACCTAACAGCACTTTCTAACAAGATGAATTAAAACACACAGTGATGTCCATCCTACTGTGGATACACTCTAAATAAACATAAGTTCTGGAATCTTTCTCCAACACCATTAGTAAATGAGATGCATTTTTATTGTACTGAAGTTGTATGCACAAACTGGAATGTTTTGTTACAGATATTGTTGCAAGTCTTCTAAGTCAGGAAAGGAAATGAACCAATAATGTAATTAACAATGCAGAATGTAGAGCCATACATAATCACAATACCCCAACACAGTTCTTAAATGATTAGAGTTTTAAGGAGGGAATCATCACTGATGTTTTGGGATCAAAGTGAGTGGAAGCATCGCCTGCCCCATTTTAAGGAACAAGGATAAGTCTTTGAGGAAAGAATTTTAAGAGTGGGTGTGCCATTGTATGTGTGTTAACTTTACTACGGCTTGCTTAAATCTGAAGTAAACACAAGAAAGGAAGTGCTGCTGTTGGTTGGGGTTTTTTGAGGGTACTATTCAACACTTAAATATCCTTGAAATAAATAATAGGTAACATTTTAGTAACAGTTAAGTATCCAGCAACACTTAAGAGTTACTCCTTAAGTCCAGGTGAATAAATACACATGTAAAGGAGCATGTTCATTAACGCCGATTTGGGTGATGGGGTTTTCACTGTCCAGCTTTGGTGCATGAAGTCACTCAGCTCCAGCTTTGAGAATCTTGAGGACTATCAACCTGGAAGTTCTGACCCTGCTCCTCTCCTGCTATACCACTGATTGAGCTGGGGTTGCTTTTCTACTCAGTTATATCAACCTTAAACCAGCACAGTGCAGGGGAGAATCAAGACCTTCAAAGGCTATTCCATCAGTTTGCAAGTAACTTGTATCCTAACGGAAATATGGGGGCTCAGTACATAGAATTACTTTGCCAATACAGTCAGAGGATTTGCTTCTGCAGTGTAGAGTAGCCCATCAAGTGATACCCCATCAGGTACCCTATTAATAGTGAACAGTAGCTTCCAAAAAACTAGTATTTCCCCCCCCCCCCAATGAATCAGTGCTTGAGAGATGCCAGAGACACCCTAAAATCACAATCTGGTATGTTAAAAACACAGCTTTTTGGTTAAATACCGTAACTAGTCTAATTATCTCAAATTTAGGTTTTAAGATCCTATTTTCTACTCATCCAGCTGCCTTTCCCAAATATTTCCTATTAATATTCATATATGTTCTTGCTGGCTTTTGTAGGTGGCCAAGTAAAAGTATAGTAGTTTCTTATTCTGACAACCTTGGTATTTTCAAGCAATTACAAATATAAACCAAGAAAATAAAAAGAAGAGAAAGGGACAACCTGTATAGTAGAAACATACAAGGTTTGCAATCGTTGATGCAAAATACAGGCTTCCAAGCTACTACTAAACACTTACACATCCTCTGTGTGAGAACATGTGATGTTACATGGTGTTTGAAACAGAACCTTTCCTATATTAACATACAAAAATATACTTTGTTAAAATGAACAAAACTAACTTGGATTTCTGAGAAGCAAAACAAGGCCGTGTTGGATGGAAACTCCATTTGCTTATGTTTTGCATGAAGTAAACCTGCCAGCCTGAACTGGTGGCTTTCCAACCCTCTTCCTATGGATGCCTGTACAACACAATGAAAAGAGGGTTCCTTTCTTAAGTACCTTTTGTCCATGAATCTCTGAAACAGCAGCTGAAAAGCACTGGCTTAAAGTCTACTCTCAGACATGGTGATTTCTTTAAGAGATGGGTTATGACAGTATCTGAAGGCAGGTAACGAAGATGAAGTTTCTGAATGTACTTGCTGCATTGGGACTTCAAGTCATACTCTACACTTTCACGTTTTGGCTTTATTCTTTATATTAAAAACTAAAATGAGGCACTGATACGTTATGGCTATTTTATGTCTGAGTCTCCTGTGCTTTGGCTTTCAGGGGCTTGACAAGAGCCAAGGGAAAGAAGTATTTCCTTGACAATGACATGGTTTATCCTCTGTGCTTAAGGACAAACTAATATGTAAAGGGTAAGGTGACTAATCCAGTGGAATAACTTCATTTCAGTGAAGCTGAAGTTTGATGAGGTAAATGTTCTACTGTGCATTTACTATGCAATTTACAGCTATTACTTAACTTTTATGACTTTAGCTGTGCGGAGCTTTGCTCTGGAATCAGAAAGAACCATCACTTAAATCAATGGGAGTTGATCTAAATGCGGACTTACATCTTAAAAGTACTCTAAATATTTCTTTTAAACCTGAAATAATAATTAAAATCTTCAAACAAAGAGAACTGTCAAACAAAGAGTTCTCTTGAGCTTTTCCGAAAGATGTAGTCTTTGGATAAAACCCCAATATACCAAATTCAAACCTAAAACACTTCCTCTGCTCCTCTTCCTATTGACTCCTGAAAGAATTACTTTCTTGTAATGATGTGTTTTAATGACAAACTACTATTTTGGATAGTAAAATAAGATAGCATAGTACAGAGAAATATGTACTTTGGATATGCCTCCACGTCATATACCCATTGTACAATGAAACCAGTCCTCTGAAGGTGAAGCAAGATCACTAAAAGAAATAAACTATTTTATAGACTGTTGAGGTTTTGATGCTTTTCCAAGAGTTTCCTTACTAGTGTCTCTAAGGAGAAGAGATGCTCATCTACATCCTCTGGTACGAGGTTTCTGATGGAACTGGCAAGTTCAAACAGGTATTCTGTGTTTCTTCCACTAGGACCAACAGCGTTCAGAATCTGTTCTGCAATCTCCTCCAGAGGAGCAGGACCAAGGTAGTTAGGGTTATCACACGTGCCAATGTAGAGCAGGACATCAAATGGCTTTACTGAGGAGTCTTTGGGGTAGAAAATGACATTTGTAGTCCTGTAGCCTCCTTTCTCTCTGAAGTCCAAGTATGCCTTCACTTCACATTCTTGTCCAGGTGGCAATCTGTAAGCAACACCCCATACACACCCCTGTCGGAGGACAGAAGAGGAGAAAATCCAAGCAGTGTTTAAAAGGATACTCAAAAATTAATGAATTTCAATAGTATTTAGGTGAAACTCTATTAAATAGATTATTTTTCTTCCATTTTCAGTCCTTTTATAGGTCACAGTGTTTGTGGAGGGAGTCCCAAACTAAAAGGGTGATTTGCAGATTGATCATCATCTTTCTTGCTAATGCTGAGGCCTTTCTTATAAAACGATTTCTTGTGCCCATTAAATTTGAAGCAGTAAATAGCCTTGGCACAGGCTGCTGAGGTGCTGGCAAAAAGGATACAAACTTATCTTCCTGACATGACAAAATCTGTATCTGAAAATTTACATTTCAAATAGTGCCAAATTCAGAGTAGTTTTGATCAGGCCCTTACTCTGTTTAGTTGCAGTTTCATTTCTAAGGACATGAGTGTCACCTACATCTGTCACATGGACTTGGAGGGGTGAGTGTGGTGATCTTACTGCACTGAAACTGAATCAGAGAAGAACAAGTTAAGAGATGAACCTTCATTTTGCACAATGAAATGGGGCATGTCCAGCACCTCAGCAAACAGTGAGGGTAAATTCCATGACTGTCTTTGAGAATCTAAGTATTTTCATCCTATTCACAGATAACACCTCTGAGAAAAGTATTTAACTGTGGTGTGAATTAGTTATACTCTCCTACCAAGTTTTATATAAGTAAATCAGTGAGATCTGTGTAGGAAGAGACGTACGTGGGGGTTTTGTTTTGAAGTAACATAGAAAAATGATGATGGTCCATTATCTACTAACAGCTACAGGGTGTTTCTTACCAGTGCTGTTGTACAATGAATGGTAGTTTGTTTTGTCTGCTGGCAACATCAAATGGGGATTCTTCTACAGTTAAATTGGTCTGTGTGTCAGTGCTACAGTAATGACGGCAAAGCAGTTAAGGTGTGTGTTTTGTTGTTGCTTTGTTCTGTGGTGTGGTGTTGGGGTTTTTATCCCTACACTGGATTTTGTCATGATCCCAGACAGTGCTGGGGTGGTGGTGTCAGTTCACGAGTGTTGGATTTTGCAGTCAGACCATATCCTGGTCAAAGGCAATTTATTAAAAAATAATTAAAAAATCAAGAGTAATTTTCTACACATCTTTTGTAGTTGGTTACAGTATTTGATGTAATGAGTGTACAGGTGGGTTCCCTGCTTCCTCTCAGCATCTTGAGAAACGGGTGCTGGAGCGGGGCCAGAGAAGGCACCGGAGCTGGAGCAGGGCCTGGAGCACAAGTGTGGTGGGGAAGGGCTGAGGGACCTGGGGGTTTAATGTGGAGAAGAGAAGGCTCAGGGGGGACCTGATCGCTCTCTGCAACTGCCTGACAGGAGGATGGAGCCAGGAGGGGGCTGGTCTCTGCTCCCAAGGAACAAGGGATGGGACAAGAGGAACCGGCCTCAAGCTGCACCAGGGCAGGTTTAGCTGGAGCTGAGGAACAATTCCTTGCCCAG
>NW_009925742.1:0-9014 GCF_000696875.1 Nestor notabilis | reverse complement strand
GTCAGGCGTGGGAACAGGCTGCCCAGGGCAGGGCTGGAGTCACCGTCCCTGCAAGTGTTCACAGCCCGTGGAGCCGAGGCCTCAGTGCCAGGGGTTAGTGGTGGCCTTGGCACTGCTGGGAATGGTTGGACTGGATGAGCTGAAAGGGTTTTTCCAACCTGGGTGATTCTGTGATCTGGGACATGGGTTCTCTCCAGCTGTCCACAGGAAATGTGTTAGTTTTAAAACCAGCTGCTTCTGTGCACATTACTCTCTTGAGCTAAATGCCATTCAGACCTGCTTTGGTGCTGATAGGAACATACATGTGGGTGTGGTGGAGACAAGTACTGCTAGTTCATTCATTTGGTTTTCATATAGGGAATTCCTGTTTCAGATGATGGGAAATAATAACCCAGAAATCTGACAAGGAGCATGATGTTCTTTTTCTGTGTGGTTTCCTCCTAACTGGCAAAAGAAATTCAAATAGAACAGGTAAAATCAACTCTGTAAATAAGATGCTTCCAAGCTGCACTGTGTGTATCACTAGTAGAGATGGACACACAGGTTAGCATGGAGCTTTACCAGTGGAAGGACCACTGCTGCTCTTAGTGTGTGCATGCACAGAGGAGTAACTGCTGCAGTCTGCTGAGATACTTTTAGCATAAGGTAGAATGAGTAACTGAGATGAAAGCAAATGACTTGTATCATTTGATGTTGAGGTGTGAAGGGAGATGGTGTGGCCACACCAGATTCTGGAGAAAAGGATTAAAAGCCCAACCAAGCAGAACTGGTTTGCTAAGGGAAAAAAAGTTTCTGTGGGAACAAATAAGTTTGCTTAACAATACCAACAGAGTGACAGCAAACACAACCATTCTTTGTGTCTATAGGTGCCTGTGTAACATAATGGTACCCAGCCATACAGTGATGTGAAACCCTGACTAGAGAGGTACAAAAATGCACAATGAGAGACAGGGCACTGCATTCTGCTGCTTCTGATAACTGCAAAAACCAGCTGAAGTGTTTAATTGCTGCTAAACTTACCTCTCTTGGTGGCTGCTGTGTCAGGGGAATAGGTGGGTAAGGCAGCAAGAGCATGATTGTACAGACAAGCCAGTATAAATCAAAAGTAATAACTACCAAAATACACGTCCTCCGTGTCTTATGGCCTGGTGTCATGTAGCCTTGCTCTGCCTCTGGTTCCGTGCCATCCTTTCTTCCACCTCATCCCCCCTGGAAGCACTAGCACCTGCAGGGATTCCCTCTCCTGGGGAGGACTGAGGTTGTATGGATGTGACTATCAGACCCATCCCCAGCAATGGGCCAGAGTATAGGATGTGGGGTGCCCAGTGGTCAGCAGGGAGTGAGAAAGCATTTGCATCCGAGGTGTACCCTGCAGCGGCTGCCCTGGGCTCCCCCAGCCTAGCTGAAGGCTCTTGTCCCAGCTGGTGAGCAATCCAACTGAGGGCTTTCTGAGAAGAGCCCTAAAAAACCTGTGGTTAGTGCCAAGATGCGTTCTTTACTATCAAACAGAATTAGAAATGGGTAAAATGGATTTGAATGGATGGAGCAGCTCTGAGGAGAAGGACTTGAGGTGTTGGGTGAGGAGAAGCTCCCCATGACCCAGCTTCAGTGTGCGCTTGAGCCCAGAACCCCCCCATGTGCTGGGCTGCACCCCCAGAGCATGAGCAGCAGGTCAGGGAGGGGATCCTGCCCCTCTGCTGTGCTCTGGGGAGACCCCCCCTGCAGCCCTGATCCAGCTCTGGGGAACAGCACAAGAGGGACGTGGAGCTGCTGGAGCGAGGCCAGAGGAGGCCCCGGAGCTGCTGCGAGGGCTGGAGCAGCTCTGCTCTGGAGCCAGGCTGAGAGAGCTGGGCTGGGGCAGCTGGAGAAGAGAAGGCTCCTGAAGGGGACACCTTAGAGCAGCTCCAGTGCCTAAAGGGGCTCCAGGAGACCTGGAGAGGGGCTTTGGACAAGGGATGGAGGGACAGGACAAGGGGAATGGGTTTAATCTGCCCGAGGGGAGAAGGAAGAAGTTCTTTACTATCAGTGTGGTGAGACATTGGAAAAGGTTTCACAGAGAAGCTGGGGCTGCCCCATCCATGGCAGTGTTCAAGGCCAGGTTGGACACAGGGGCTTGGAGCAACCTGCTCTGGTGGAAGGTGTCCCTGCCCGGGGCAGGGGTTGGAGCTGGAGGAGCTTTAAGCTCCCTTCCAACACAAACCTTTCCATGATTCTGTGATTCTATGATCGAGAAGGGTACACTCAGGCCAGTGACCATTTTCTCTCAATGGGAGCTAATACAATATTATGTAAAAATCAAACACACAATTGTGTCTTTTAATTCCTTAAGCATTTTATCTGTGTAGCAAAACAGATAAAGGGAATTTCTCCTTTTTCATCACTACAGTGTAATCGTGATTTGTTTCAGTTGATTTCGGGGGGGCAAGATTACAGTTCTGACACAACATCTAGGGTCTAATATTGATGTATTGTCAGCACTATTCATATAGTGGAAGTAAAATTCTGCATGTTCTAACTGGATAGCTGGAGTGACTACTCCAGAAA
Organism: Nestor notabilis; assembly: GCF_000696875.1. Classification (NCBI taxonomy): domain Eukaryota; kingdom Metazoa; phylum Chordata; class Aves; order Psittaciformes; family Psittacidae; genus Nestor; species Nestor notabilis. The sequence continues at coordinate 6,470 of NW_009925742.1, read as the reverse complement.
ATACGTTAAATATACCTTTGGTACTTACAAAGCCAAAGTACTCCTAGTTTTTTCATTTAGAATTATAGATTTATTTGAATTGATCAAGAGTCACTGGTGTAACACTAAGGAATTTTGAGGGCACTTTTCACTGCACTAAAGGTAACTAAGTTACTTGCTTGTAGAGGGGCAGAAATGAATAGAGACTTACTACAGAGGCTGGGAATGCAACGGGACATTCTGTACACTACAGAGACAGAACAGGAGTACTGTACCTCAGGATCTTCCACCAGAGTCACAACTCTTCCAGGCTACAATGAAAGAGAGTAGTTCAGTTAGAGGCTTTTACCCTAAGTCCTGAGCAAAACCAAACCAAGGGGCACTGGAAAGTAATGAAAGGGTCAGAGAACTAATCCAGGACCATCTCAGTAAGGTCTGCTCTTGAGATCGAGTGTATGTATTTTCTGAGAATAGCTTTTGATCTGGGTTAGATAAACTGAATGTTAAATTCTGAGTGGAAAGTGGATGCAACACAGAAGTTAAATTAGGGGTAGTCATGAACAGTGAGGTTTTGAGGCCTTGCTTTGTGTGTGCTCTCCACATTCAATTCTATTCCCATTTGAAACAGTGCCAATAATTCATTGATTGGGGATGTGCTGGAGGAGCACATAGTCGTGTTGCTTCTCCACAGCACTATGCAATGGTTTTGCTCTCTGGAGTGACAATGAGGTGAACTTCCTCACTTGTAATCAAAAAGCTTATGTTCATGCATGGAAAATAACAACAGAAATCCTAGCTGGTGTAGAACCAAGCCAGATATCAGCACTTCAGCCCTGGTTTGCACTAACTGGATTCTACAAGGTGTTAATCACACACTATGACACGTTGCAACTCCTAGGTTTAAAAGCTCTTAGCTACTTAGATGGTTTGAAAACACATAGGAAGAAATGAGCAAGTAATTCTTAGTGAGCACCATGTTACTCTAAGCTGAAAAAGTAAGTTTATTATGCAAAAGGCTATTTTCCCCATCCCAGCTCATTCTCCCTTCCTGGGCAGAGGGAGGATCCTTTGGTAGTGGCTTATTTTTCCAATGAGTGAGTTCTTGCTGGAAGAGTAAGAACTCAGTATGTAAATACTAAAAGCTGTTGAAATTTGTTGTATAATCTGGAGAATACAACTTGAAAACACAATGTCCTATGGAGAACTACACCTGTAGTTTAAAACTGCTAATCTTGGCATCAAATTGTGTACAAGTGCCTCTGATTTGAGGTGGGGGAAAGCAGAGGTACCAGCATTCATTCAGTTTTAGTGTAGGATGGAAATTCATTCTCTTGGGAGTGACAAAGATGATCTGAATGTGATGCACTTGGACACCTTTCAGTTAGTCTTGGGTAGTTTTGAGTCTCGGGTGACTACATTTCAGTTTTTAAGGTAATTTCACTGCCACGTCCATGCTTTTGTGTTTAGGAGTTGGGTTTGTCTCCCTCATACTATAAGTGTGGGATTTTTTCCTACACAGTCATCAGCTGCAAGCCAAATAGGAAATGTAGGGTTTTTTTGCAGAGCACTTCCAAATACCACCAACTGTAGATACTATTTATTCATGTCTTTTATAATCTTAAAGGCTGTTTGTTTATAAGCTCTGAGGTGCTGTGTTCTTTCACTTTTATGCCAGTTCTCTCCCTGCATCAGCCATCTACTCCTGACCCGATTGATAAAATAAGTTAACAAAACTAAATGAATACTAAATGATCACTATTTGAGTACTCCGAGAAAACAGGTCTGTTACCATGATTAATCACAGTAACTTAGGTGTTCCTTTTGGGAAGTATTTCCATAGCCATTAATACTTCTCTGACTTGTGTACTCAAAACTGGCCACTAAGATCTTGTAAATTGTGGGTTACAGAGACATTCAGTGGTGGGAAGCAGCTTTCTCTTTATCACCAGGAGTGGCTGTGTCTGAAGCCTAAATACTGAAAGAAAGTGAAGTACTCATCTTCAGAGTGGTTGTGTGATGAAGGAATGCTCTGTTTGTCAAGGGAAGGGATGGGATTTGGTTTGCAGAGCCTGTCTTGCATGGACCTACCTAAACAGACACTATTAAGGAACCATGGGTATTACCTCTGCTATGTCAAGAGAATAACACATCTATAAATGACTATATAATACAAACTAAAAGCGTTTTTGTCATGCCCAGGTACTGCAAAAGGCAAACGAGTGATCTCCTACATCAGATGTCCTTGAGGGACTTGTGTCAGTGCTGTACAGCCTACTGCCAGGATGAAGGCAACCTTCCATGGGATCTCACTGCAGCAGCAGTGTGGTCTGTGGCTGCACAGGGATTTTCTGAAGCATCTGTAGCCCTAAGGGCCATCACCCCTGTGAATGAGAGGGGAAGTCACTGTGGAAAATTAAATACACGTTGTTTCATAGAATCCCAGACTGGTTTGAGTTGGAAGGGAGCTTAAAGCTCCTCCAGCTCCAAGCCCCTGTGTCCAACCTGGCCTTGAACACTGCCAGGGATGGGGCAGCCACAGCTTCTCTGGGCACCCTGTGCCAGCGCCTCAGCACCCTCCCAGGGAAGAGCTTCTGCCCAAGAGCTCATCTCAATCTCCCCTCTGGCAGGTTGAAGCCATTCCCCTTGTCCTGTCCCTCCATCCCTTGTCCAAAGCCCCTCTCCAGGTTTCCTGGAGCCCTTTTAGGCATTGGAACTGGGCTTTGTCTGTCTGTGTGGAGATCAAGTTCCTCAGGACAGTCCTGAGGTCTGGCTGATGTGTGCTATGAAGCTGTGGGGTAAACTGGAATAAGATCTTCCACTGTTACTGTTCTCAGTGGCACCATGAACTGCTCAGCTGCTAAAATGACTAAATATTTACTGATAGAGGAATCCATTGACTTTTGTGTCTGGAATAAAAGGAGATTTGACCTTAGAAAGACTTGTAGCTTGATTACCTCTTCAGGTTGTTTTCAGAAAGGGAGATGTAAGTTTAGTAATAAGCAGCAATGTAATTAAATGCGTTCTTTAAAAGCACCAGTTTATTTCACCGAAGTGTAGCCTTTTCTATGTCCTTTTCCTGTGGCTTATTCTGGGGTGACAGGAGCCTCTCTCTGTCCTCTCCTCTATAGCCCCCTTGCAGGCAGCCATCCAAGGTAAATCAAGGATCACTGAAGGTGGAAGGCACCTCTGCAGATCCTCGAGTCCTGCCTCCTTTCTTCCCCCATTTCACTTCTAACAACTAAAAGCCCTTCATTACCTTAAACTGATTTCACCTCAGGCTGCTGCAGTAATTCTGTGCGTGCAGATACTCATGGGGTTTCTGTCTGGACACATTTGGACAGTGGCAGCAGACAGCTGGAGCTGTGTTCATCATGGCATTGAGTTTCCCTGGGATTTTTTCTAAGCAGGACTGGGAATGATGCCAGTCTGAGAATCCCAAATGTCAGATGTGTCGTGCAGCCAAGTGAGAGCCGGTGTCAGACCGAGGAGAGAGGCTGAAGGGAGCAGTCTGAGCTGGGAGGGAGGATTGTCAGGAGGGGAAGCCAAACGCCGCTAGTCTGGCAGCAGCAAGCTGTTAGTGTGGTTCAGACCACACTGTGATAATATCAGCTGCAACCCTTGAATGCATTTATACTTCCCTGCTCTTCCATGCAAATCCAAACCCCTTAATGTCTGCAAAGGTTTGTGTGGATTGTGCAGGTTTGTGTTTCTGTTGCTGTTTCTTTCTGAAGCTTGCACTAAGAAATTGGAATTTGTCATTCCTGAAACTGCTTTTTTACTTACTCAGATCTTTCTAAGCCCGTAACATTATTTTGCAGGGAGCACTGTTATTGTCTGGTAAAACTCAAGCTGCTTTAAGGTACTATTCAGAATAGTCCTCTGACAGTCTGATTTTTAATTACATCTAATGCATAAGTTGCCATATAGTCTTTCCAATTCAACATCCTGTAAGCTGTAAAATATGGCCCCATGATTAATTATTCTTTATAACTCATTAACCGTGTCATTAGAGTATGAATTGAGCAGTTCAAAGTACAGTTAGAAGGTCAATCATGTCCTGCACTAACAGCTTCCAGCCATTGTACCTGAAAGCGCTCTGTGTCTTTCTGTTTGCAGACCCTGGAAGGCTGCAGCAGCCAGTGTTTTCAGGAGAGGATTTCAACTCGATGGCTACTATTTCATTGCTGTTCTTTGAAATGTGTTAGTACTGAAGGAGCAGTTTGACCTGTAGCTCACCCACAGGAGATTCAATTCATCTCTGATGTCAAGGACTGTAAAGATTTTACAGTGGCCTGGTCTCAGCTCTGTATCCTCTCAGCATACGCTGAAGGAGCCTCTTTGCCTTGCAAGTAGGAATTACAACTCGTGGACTGCAGGAATACCAAAGACATTAAATTGTTGATGCTGAGGAAAGTGTATTTTGTTAATGCTGTTTAATGTAAAACATCAATGCAAAAACCAGTTTAGATAAATAGTGAGCTGTGCCCTCAGTCTGTTCAAACAAGCATTGAAATAGAACAATGTGTGTGTGCATGTGTGGGTTTTGTTGTTGGTTTAAGGCCCTGTATCCCTGCAGATGATAGTTCTGGGTATGATCTTGACCAGTGCAGAAATACACGTGTCCCAGCTTCATAGAACCAAGCATACGCTAGTGGGTGGTAACTTGGTGAGGGCAATTTGCAAGATGCCCAGTATCTGTGCAACAGCAGTCACTGTGTGAGTAGTATTCTGAATTCCAGCTTTGCCCAGCAGAAGATGTCACAGAATCCCAGCCTGGTTTGTGTTGGAAGGGAGATTAAAGCTCCTCCAGCTCCAACCCCTGCCCCGGGCAGGGACACCTTCCACTAGAGCAGGTTGCTCCAAGCCCCTGTGTCCAACCTGGCCTTGAACACTGCCAGGGATGGGGCAGCCACAGCTTCTCTGGGCACCCTGTGCCAGCACCTCAGCACCCTCACAGGGAAGAGCTTCTGCCTCAGAGCTCATCTCAGTCTCCCCTCTGGCAGGTTGAAGCCATTCCCCTTGTCCTGTCCCTCCATCCCTTGTCCAAAGCCCCTCTCCAGGTTTCCTGGAGCCCCTTTAGGCCCTGGAGCTGCTCTAAGGTGTCCCCTTCAGGAGCCTTCTCTTCTCCAGCTGCCCCAGCCCAGCTCTCTCAGCCTGGCTCCAGAGCAGAGCTGCTCCAGCCCTCGCAGCAGCTCCGGGGCCTCCTCTGGTCTCGCTCCAGCAGCTCCACGTCCCTCTTGTGCTGTTCCCCAGAGCTGGAGCAGGGCTGCAGGTGGAATCCTTATGCCATATTCCAGCTTGAGAGTGGAGCTACCAGGGTGCAGGTCAGACAAATGCCATAGGGAGCATCAGGAACACATTTCCATGGTACAAACCCAGCAGTAAGCTTGTGCCCGCTGTTGCAGAGCTGTGTGGCAGTGTTGGTTTCTGTACATTGTGATCAGTGTGCATTTCTGACCAGTAAATCCTGAGCAGCATCTGCAGCCCTAAAAGCTCTCCCCCATCCTCATTCATCTCCGGTGCTGGGTGCTTCTGTAACCTGTTGTGTCCTTAACGTTTGTTGAGCTCTTTAGAATTACAGAAGGGCCACAGCCCTTCTATGGGGAGGGTGGTGCAGGCTTTCAGTGGGGAGTAAGACTATTATTTGCACTCCTGTGGTTTAAAAATAGCTATGTTTACATGAAATTGGGAACATTCACTTCTGGAGTTTTAGATTCTCCTCCTTGCTGACTTTCTTCCCTTTCCCAAACAGTATTTCCTCCTCCATGACCTTTCCTTTGAGGCTCAAGAACAGAGGTAGTTGCTCAGATCAACACTTCTGGCCTTAACTTACTAACTCACCTTTCTCTTCAAAGCCTGACACCCACACTGAGGTGTTTTCCCTTAGTTATTTAGATTAATGTCTATAATAAGTAACTTGGCTAATTATGAGCTATTACAATGAACTGGTGGTTATTTTTGTTACCGTTCTTCTAAGTTTATCATGTTGTTTGTTGGGTTTTTTCAATTGCTGGTACAGAAGAAGGGCATTTTGACAAGGGCCTGTAGGGACAGGACAAGGGGAACGGCTTCAACCTGCCAGAGGGGAGATTGAGATGAGCTCTTGGGCAGAAGCTCTTCCCTGTGAGGGTGCTGAGGCGCTGGCACAGGGTGCCCAGAGGAGCTGTGGCTGCCCCATCCCTGGCAGTGTTCAAGGCCAGGTTGGACACAGGGGCTTGGAGCAACCTGCTCTAGTGGAAGGTGTCCCTGCCCGTGGCAGGAGTTGGAGCTGGAGGAACTTTAAGCTCCCTTCCAACCCAAACCAGGCTGGGGTTCTATGAAGAAAACCAATTGTTGAGCTTTAGGAGATCCTCCCTGCCCCAATGAAGCAGATCCTAAGTGAGACTGTTAATGCTGAGCCTCGGTTCTACACAGAAGGCGGCTGGAGCAGCAGGAAGCGGCTGCTGCTCACAAGAGGGACTTTAAGGTTAAATCGTGGCCGCGGGAGGAGC
>NW_009925741.1:0-663 GCF_000696875.1 Nestor notabilis | reverse complement strand
CAGTTCTTTATCCACTGAGTGGTCCATCTAACAAATTTAGGTCTTTCCAGTTTAGAGACAAGGATGTCGTGTGGGACAGTGTCGAACGCTTTGCACAAGTCCAGGTAGATGACGTCAACTGCTCTGCTGCTGTCCATCAGTTCCGCAGCCCCATCATAGAAGGCCACCAAATTGGTCAGGCAGGAAAATTTAATTAAATTTGTCTTCTTTCTCACTATAGGAATTGACATACGCAGCAGTGTTTTCACAAGAAACTTTTTCACTTTATCTTGCCATTTGAAGACACAGTATTACTACAACCCACTCCCAGACGATATTAGCATTTCCTATTAGTGTAATCTGATAAAAAAACCAAACTTTTATTGTGAATAAAACTTCCTGTGATACTGGAGAATGCTAAAATATACTTAATTTTTAAACTCATGGATTCAGTTTAATTGTATGCCAAATAAATATAGCAAACGGAAAGAACTTTACTCTTTCTCATTGCATAAGAATAGTTAGTGCTTACAGACTCCATATGTACTTCTATATCAGCTTCCACACTGTTGAAGAAACTGTCATCTCATCAGACTTGCAATCCATCTAGGGATTGGCAGAAAGTTGTAGAGCACTGTCTTACTTCCTGTCAAGTCTGCTTTCCCATTTTTTTTATATATATAA
>NW_009925740.1:0-5485 GCF_000696875.1 Nestor notabilis | reverse complement strand
ATATAATGTATAATATATAATGTATAATATAGACATACAATTGCAATGCAAGTTAGTTTCTGGGTAAGCATGAAAGGAACTGCCTGAGACATATATGAACGTGGAGTGCTAAAAGCAGGATGGAAAATTCCAAATGTTTCTGGCAGTAATGTGAACAATGGCAAAGTTAGAAACCATGATCGAATATGCCCATACCTGGTCCTTCTTGTAAAGGACAATACTTCGGTTTCCTCCTGCAGTAATTTCAATCACCTTTTGTGATGTGTTGTTTTCTGTGAAAGAATAAAAAGATTTTCAAAGGAAAAGACTTTGAAGAGACAGTCATTATCGTCAAGGAGTTCAGTGCCCAGATGAGGAACAGTAAAAAACCACTCAGATAGTAGGTGTCTGTCTAAAAGTTGATTCTATGTGACCATTACCCACGATGGTAAATCAAGCAGCAAATGGAATTACCCATTGTAGAATCTGTTGGGATGACCAGGCAAGCATGAGACATAATATTAAGCCTCTCAGCACAAACGTGAAATCAAGAAAGCAAACATCTCCCTGAAAGAAACTAATACAGATTGTACACATCTGTAATCATCATTACCCTGACAGGATTTTCCAGTATTCCCTGGTATCTTGATGGGAAGTGGTATCAACTGGTTAGGCTCTCTCTCATCTTCCAGCTGCCCTTCTTCACCAGAACCAAACGAATAGACTTTGTCCAAGGAGGGGACATAGACCAGGGTGTGCTGTCTGGTCAGAAAAAGAAACACGGTCATAATAACCTCATAGCACTGGGCTAGATAGAAAAAAATTTACAGGTACGTTTTCACAGTGGATAGCTGAGGCTTTTCTTTCAAAGTCCTGACAGTCCAGGTATAGAATCCCTTTAACTAAAGTCTTAGGACACTTCCTTACATAAACATTCAGCAATAAAGAAACATATGGACTCAAATTTCCTATACTATCTGCTAATGTTTGTGATTTACTCTTGTTTCAGATACAAAAATAAAGTGTTACGCATTGCTGGCTTCATGCCCTTCTGTTTTCAAAGGCGCACCTTCTATGCTGCTGAGACTGATACAAAGCCCAAGGAAGCTGACAGGAGACTTTTTCTGGCCTAATTCCAGAAAGGCAGAATGAAATTGTATAATTATCACTAGTCTTCAGTTCTTTCTAAAGACCTCCCGTATGTCAAAGTGGATGGGAATTTGGTGATCTTCCCAATGCAGTTTTTTGACAGTTTTTTGCCCTTTGTAACCCAGTATACCCTTTGTTTCTTAAAAGAGAAAAAACCCAAGAGCTTCTAATGGCTTTTGCAGCTCTGTCCCTCTGCATGGGCTGAGGGTTCTGCTTTCACTGGGGTGGTGGCAGGAGGGTGGCTTACCCTTGAAAAGTGGACAGTATTCTGACAGCGCTGACGTGCTGGGACACAGGGATTTGGACATCCTGATGACTCCCTCCCCACTTCCCTTCAGTGATTCCTCTAAGACCTTGACCTTAGAAGGCACATTATTGGTATTTCCTCACCTTCCACAGGCAACTTGTGAAACTCTTGCTCCCCACAGCTCAGCCACCACACGAGGCATGAGCTCATTCCGGGTGGAGTTGTGACCAAGCTGGCCAGCCCCTCCCGCTCCAAAGGTGCACACCAACCCCTCCTTGAAGATAAAGAAACAACCAACACAAGATGAAGGAACAACAGGATCACTATGTTATTAATGGCATTCAAATGGTCACCACTAAGAGCGAGAATCAGTAAGACACAGTATGCTATATGGTAGAGTTCACATCAAGCCTAACCATACACTGTAATGTCCAAATCATTTAACTCCTGAGAAAAGCAATCTAATTCCTAAGAATAGGTATCTGTTGCTGAAGAATTTTACTTGTATGGGTAAACCCTAGTGAATTAGCTACTGTTCACATGTTCTGAAGTCCCCAGTATGCTATAAAAAAGAAAATATTTTCAAGAAGTGCTGAGGTTGAACTGCACCTCTTTGCCCCAGGATTCCCATTCACCATGTTTGCACACAGGTGAGAGGAATATGACAAAAGGCCAGTTTTCCCCAAAAGCTTATTTAGCATCCCCTGGGGATCATATTCAGACTCAGATGGAAGCAGGTCCGCGTGCCTGCTATCCTAGTTTCTAAATGCCATTGATATCCTAATTCCTAAATGCCATCCTAATTTGTCCATGCTGACTTTTAGCAGTGTATCTTTCCTTGCAGGGTGAGGTCTCAGATGCTGGCTTCAGACTCACCTTGGAGAGAACTGCAGTATGATCTGCCCCACACGAGATAAATACAGCCTTCCAGTGCTCTAACGCTCTGATGTACGATGGGCAGTCCCTGTCTGGAAAGAAGACAGCACTGATAAAGTGAAAGAGTACTGGAGGGATCTCAGCACAAAGATTTAGAAAATAGGAGGGTTTAGCACTTTTCAATCCTTCCTTACAGCAATCATGTATTTACCACTTCAGTTTGGGTTGTTTTCTACCCTCCGCTATAACACACTCCTTCTCACAATGTTCTGCCTTTTTCATAGTATTTTCATTTACATTTGATGTGTAACAAAATGCAGCACTTTCACACCTGCTTGCCAAAGGTACTTCAAAATATGTGACTCTCAAGGGAGTGGACTCATTCAGCTCCCACTGACATCAACTTCTGTTTCGCTAGGACAACTCTTTTCTCGCCTTCTAGGTTTGCAGACAATGGGTGATTTTAATTCTTCTCTCACCGTGTGTTTACAGAGAATTAAAGAAGGCAAAGAGGGATAAAATTAATTTATTTCATGCAAGACTACCTGGAGAGAGAGTGGGAATGGAAAGAGACCTGAGACATATGGCTTTAAGAGCCCACACTTTCCAGCTGCCCACATAAAGTTATTAAATTGGAAGTTATCTTGAAGAAATACAGCCTGTAAATCCCTTGTCCCTGGTTGCCTTTCCTGGTCAGGAAACAAAGAACTTATCCAGATATACTTTTTTCAAAAGGCTTTGCTGTCCACTGCTTCTCCAAAGGGGCTTGACAGTCCTGAGAAGCCCCTCACTGACCAGGAAAACACCTTCTGACTGCTGTCCTTCCTTACCTTCTGTGTCTCCCAGTCCCAGTTGTCCAAAATTGTTCTTCCCCCAGGAGTACACAGCTCCAGAGAGTGACACGGCAGCGCTGTGAGCTCCTCCAGCAGCAATCTGAGCAAGTGGGATGCCCTTTAGTCTTTCCACCAGCTGTGGTTGGGGGGTGAGTGTGGCTTGTCTCCCCACTCCAAGCTGTCCATGGGCGTTCTGGCCCCACGTGAAGAGCTCACCTCCTTCACAAACACAACAAAAGAAACCAGCTCAGCCTCTCTGCTTCCCTTCAGTCTTTGCACCTTGGGAGCAGGAGCGAAAATCAGTGCTGTTTCTAGGGACCTAGCTCTGAGGTGAGACCATCATCTGTAGCCAAATCTCCCTGTTTGCTTCTGACCCCTCTGGGGCAGTCCCATGCTGCCCATGTGACTCAGCACAGCAAGAACAAAGGCCGGGTGTTACCACCATACTTGCAAGAAGTTCCCAACCTGAGAGGGGCTCCAACTTAAGAATGACCAGGTCTGGTGACTGCAGAGTGGGATGGCCACATGTGCTCTCCGTAGCACACCTCTGCAGAGGGCTAATGCTTGAGAACTGGAGAGAGACAGAACTGCAGGTCCTTGGGTGCTGGGAGGCAAGAGCAGCGCTGGCAGCCAGCACATCTTGTGTCCCCTGCCCTCTGCTCATTACTCTGTAGTGTTGTCACCAACTACTGGAGTAGTTCAAACGCTCCCCTCTGAGAGAAAGCCTGCCATAGTGTGACTCCCGTTTGGAGGAAAAGTGTGCTTGAAAGACACTACCTCTGGTTAGAGCCATGGCATGCTGGTCCCCACACACTATTTGAACAATGTCATGGTTGCCTAGTTCCTTCACCAGCCTATAAGAAAAGGAAATAGATAGATGCTGTATCATGAGGCAAAGTTAAGGAAGAAGACTCTATGCTCATCAAGTCCTAGCACATTTAGCGTGAATTATATAAAAAAATAAAGGTCACCTGTAAGTTGATTCATCCTGCTCTTATGCTATCCTCCTGCAGCAAGGCTAACTGATTTGACTGTGGTTAGAACCATGGGAAGCTGGAAGAGAATCAGGCTCAGCCCTGGGCAAGCTAACAGAAAACCCCACAGCGAGCTGCCATGCCTGTTTTAGATGATGCTTACCCACTCAGCTTAATCAGAAGGTGGCAAGGTTCAGGTGTGCTTGGGTCCTTCACCCACAGTTTCCCGAAGCCATGTGCAGCCATCTGCATTACTCTATTATGTGCTACTGATCCCTATTAAGTAACAGATAAACCTATCTCATGTGCATACCAAGCAGCTCAAATCCTGGTATTATCCTCAAAATCAGTGCACTTCTTGCTGGGTTAAAAAAAGAAAACAGAGTTTGGGGTAATAGGAATGTAATGTGTTCCTTCTCTACAACAGGCCTCAGTCTCTTGGATGTTACCTCTAGGAAAAGCGAACCAAGTTTTCTGACTCTTACCATCCATACCTCCACCCCGTGAAAGTTTCCTACCTTGTCTTAGAGCAGTTAGCTGAAGCTACAGCCCAGTGTTCAGAAAGCTTCCCATCAGGGGAGAGAACAAGCCTATGTGTTGCATCATGGTTTGAGCATTGCACCTTCTCCTTCCTCTGCATCCACATGCACTCTGCAGAACAAATACAGACAGGTACGATGGTCACGCTAAGGCAGCAGGCACCTTAACCATCTTGGCCCCCTCCCCAACATCTCTGTGTGCTACTGCTTTCACCATAAGCTTCTGCTCCTCAGGAAAAAGTGAGACAAGTGTGTATGACTTATTTTCTCAGATCTCCTGGGGTTTCAGTGTCCTACCCACTGCTTGGTTTCATGCCAGAGGGCTCTTCTGGCTATCACTAAAAGACATTTCTCCCTCTCTTAGGCTGCTGTGCCACCAGCTCCCAAGACAATCAGCAGAACGCCAACAGAAGCACACTCCATTACTTCTGCACAGCTGAGGAGTGTCCCGGAGAGATAAAGCACTTCCTGAGGTATCTGACTGACTCAAGTTTGTCACAGCCTTGGGATGGGATGCCTTGAAGTCAGAGGTTTTACAAGACCCTGGAGAAGCAATGATGGAAAACTCACACGTTGCCCATTTACAGCAGAAAGAAGTCCTTTCTGGTCTACAGCTAAGGGGCTGCAGATGCTTTCCTGACCCTGAGGCCCCAGATCTGCTCAGTCACTCGCGTGTAGCCCTCTGGTAGCACAAGTGTCTGAGACCCAGGATGCCCAGGCATGAGAGGTGGTCATCAGAGCCTTCCCTGGATATGCCTAACACCTCTGAAGTCCACCCTTCTCACACCTCCCCAGCTCAATCCCAACATGCATCCAGAGAGGAAAACTCGGTCTCCCTCTCTCCTGCCTCCCGTCTGCAGCTCCCTGGGACACCTTCAGGCACTTCCA
>NW_009925739.1:0-4772 GCF_000696875.1 Nestor notabilis | reverse complement strand
CAGCAGCTCCGGGGCCTCCTCTGGCCTTGGTCCAACAGGTCAAGTTATTCTGAAACTGCCCAGCAGCCCATCAGAAGCGAATACAATCAGGTATTTACAGTCACGTTCCATATTTACAGATCAAAACCAAGTTGCAAATGTAACATTTTTAAACTCCCCCTGCTATTTATGGCCCACTGCTGATTAATAATGAACTCATTAGTGAAAGCAACCACCATTTACTTTCCTTTTTTTCAGGGGGCACAGCTACACTGGGATAACAAATGTAAAAACCCACCACCACAGGCATTCCAGATGATGTTAAAAGAGATAAAATGCAGCATTGTTGATCATTGTAGTATTTCACTCAGATGAGGTGAAAAATAAGGGGGCGAACAGCAGAGCAGATGGATTCACAAAACACACCACACTTGCGAAAATACTGTCCTCTGGGGTTTTTTATTCCCTCTTAAACAATTTCTAATAGAAAAGGATTGTATAGAAGAATACTCCTGTACGGAAATCCCCTGTATCTACCAAACAATCCTGCTGGGTATTCCGATGTTTTGCAAGAAAATGTCTCTTAATAAGCACAGGAACATAAATCACCTTCTGCATCTATCAAAATTCTCACTGGGGAAAAAGTGGTATAAAAATTTAAACTAATACTGGAAACAAGATGTTTACTGTTCTTGAAGGATTATTCTTTGACCACAGGTAAGAAAGACGAGTCTTTATATAAAAACGTCATTAAAAACATCACAATACTGATAAATTCCTACAATAACACAACTCTAACTTCACCCAATACAGGATTCTGCCATAACTATGTAACATCTGGCACTAGACTTACCTGTGAGGTAACACTAAAAACCTGTCTATATGGGTTAGTTTTGGTTTAGTTTAGAGGCAGAACTATACAGTCTTCCTGAAGTCCAAAGTGGTGGAAGGCTGAAGAGCCTTGATCTGAAAGCTCTGTGCCTGTTGTAGGGTTAGAGCACACACCTTCAGCTCACAGCTAGCCGGTACCCATGTAACTTGAAGCACTGGTAAAGCTGGAACAGGGCTACCCATAAAACCAAAATTAATTGGATAAATGTCTTTCAGAAATGCACAGGTGTCAGAAAGAGTCGTCCTCTCTGCTTTTCACCCCTAAAACAAGGTAAAGTAGGCTCCTTAGAGGAGGTTAACTAAAGTGCTCTGCTGGCTATCTGCTGTTCTCTTGATCTGCTTCTAAGCAGCTGTCCAAGTAACAATGTCAACCCAGGCAAATACTGAGTGTCAGCTCTTCAGAGCCAAACAAAAGCTCTGCATGCCTGCTTTGTGCAGGCAGGGCAAAACATGTACTACCATTTACACCGTCAGTTTTGAACAATCTCTTATTCCTTCTATCAAACAAAATAATCACAACCTGTATTATCTTCTCTATCTACTGGCAAGGTGGATCTAAGTGCCATCTGCACATTGGAATTATTAACTAAAGCTCATTAAAAAATACAAACAAGAGAGGAAATAAACTATCACACAAGAGTACACATCAAATACTTCAGTTAAGCATCTGCATGCTGCAATTACTAAGATGGAGCAGCAATGCAAAGCCTTTGCCATCAACAATATGTAATTTCATTAAAATGCAGAGAAAACAGCCCACACATTTTGAAAGATGGAACAAACATACAAAGAAACACCTGAAAGAACAAACCAAATCCCATCCTTGCAGGGTAGTTTCATAAGCGTTTCTGAAGTCAAGATTTGAAGATAAGGTTGTTTTGTGACCTAAGCTTCACAGTCAGGCAGATCTTCTCTCCCCACCTCAAAAGATTCTTTGCTGATTGACAAGAGTTCACGCAGCTCTTTGTTTTCAAGCTGCAAAATCAATATTTTTGCTGAAATAGAAATGAGCTAATTCACAATTAACGGACAATCATCTTTCAAGAGCCCCATTTCTCCACAGCTAAATAAACCTGATTTTGTAACATAAGCATTAACACAGTGTTAGCAAGAGGGGAACCACATCATTTACAGCTAATATTTTGCTTCTGGCTACATGTGTGCGTGTGTACATGCGTGTATACATAATATATGTAATACAAACATTAAGAACTTGAAAATTAACAGATCGTGTTCTGCATTTCTGGCCCCCCCCCGCAAAGTTCTGATTGTTATAAATCCTGGACACATGCAAGTCCAGAGTAAGTTTAGACACTCACAAAGCTTGATCCTTAGCAGTTTTATTTGTTCTTACCTCCAACTGAGCTAGTTTCTCCTGAACTCTAAAGAACTGATCATCATCGACTTGAACAGCTTTTCTCATCACCTCTCCCATCTCACATATTCTGTCTATTTGACTTTCAATTTCCTGAAAGACATAAAAGTAATATATTGAATATGTTCAGGCAAAAGCAGCAGCAATTTATCCCTTCCAAATTCATTACTTTCCTTTTCTTGATTTTTATATTATTTCCCTGTTTTGAATTTTAATCCTTTCCTCCCAAGCACCTGCAACCCTTTCTAACGGGTATAATATTTAACGATGAAAACATGTACCTTCTCGTCCTGAGTCATCAGTGAAAATAGTGAAGAGAATTACATCAGACAGCAAGATAAGGCACCTTTACTTACCAAGATGGAAGTAATTCCAAGTGTGACAAGGACTGAGGGCAACAGATTCAGGTTCATGTGAGTAGAACTTAGTATGCAGCAAATTTCCTATTGCCTTATTAGAAAAGCCTGAGTCTGAATGAAGAACACCACATATAAAGACGAATGAGGTTCAAGACTAAGTAACCGTGAAGTCAAACAGCCTCATCTCAGCAGGATGCCAAGCAAGGGAAGTAAACTAAGTAAGACTAGAGCTTCCCGAGGCAGTTTGTATAGAACCTGTCCAGACACAGCTCTAATCCTCTGGGAGATGCATTTTGTTGAAGCTCAGAAACACACACAGAGAGAACACTGAAAAATTCCAAGAGGTTATGATTCTGTAGCAACAGTTCCTGTTTGGAGAGTGTTCTGTTTCCAAATACAGTATTCAGAGAGGAACTCAAACGTGCAAACACAAAAATGTCATTAAGTGGCAAGAATCATAGAATCACAGAGTGGTTTGTGTTGGAAAGGACCTTAAAGCTCCTCCAGTTCCAACCCCCTGCCCTGGACAGGGACACCTTCCACTAGAGCAGGTTGCTCAAAGTCACATCTAAGAACTTGGAAGCTTCTGAAGCATTTTAACGTAACAAAAGTATACGGTTATCACAAAGCACTTTGGGGAATACCAGATAAAGTGATACTGCAGAGGTTTTTTTCTCTAAGCATCAGTAGTTATTCTACTGCCTCTGGAAGATAAATATATCACCAGAGCAAAGAATTCAGTTTTAAATTCCATGATTCAGGAAATACGTAAACAAATTAGAGCATCTAAAAGACATCTGGAGGAACAAGAAAAACTTGGATTACTTAATCTGCGATGAAAGAATGACTTTGTTTTTCCTTAAACAGAAAGATGGTTACAGCAAGAATTCAGCTCTTAAAAAGTTGTTACTATTCTCCAAGTGCTGGGTAGGAAAAAACTCATGGATTTAATCTGAACTACAGAAGATTTTCTCTAGTGAAACAAAAGCAGTGACAGAGAATTATGATAGAAGCTTTGTACAAATGTTAAGTCTTGATAAACAGAGCAATTCATGCCCCTAAGCAAGCACAGGAAGCAAGACACTGCTGAGCTAGTTCAGAGGACCTAAGCGACACAAACTAGAGAACAAGTTGCCACGTATCAGTGGCAAATACACATGCAAAGAGTTAGGCTGGCTCTAATATCAACTAAAATCCCCCAAGATATAAGGTGTCCCTAGTTTGAGCCAGCTTGCTGTTCTCTAATCACATAAAAATGCATCTTAACAAAAGTGTAACTGAATTCATAAGCTTAAAGAGGGATTTAATGTTATTACTAGATGCCTAAACATAAAACAGGCGGCAGTTTTCAGCAGCCGCACCTCAGAGTTCTGAAGTCACTGCACCCAGCGTGGATGAAGGGAAACTTTTAGGCCACTGAGTATCCAGATTTAAAAACATTTGGGAGTGATGATCTCTTAAGAATTAAACACGCTGCAGCTCACAGAGATTTAGAAGAAACTTCTCCCTCTGTTAAAATTCCTGAACAGGAACAGTAACAACTCTGATGCCTTTGATTTTATTATACAGAATCACGAGCCTTAAGCTTAACCCAGGGAATTCAGAACCTAGTGCATAAAGAATAAGTCTTCACCCAGGCTGTGAAAGGGTTGTGCTTTCCAGTGTCCTCTGTGATAACTGCTACAACCATTCACAGTTGGAAAAGGAATAGAGAAAAAAATACCAGCAAAGAGAGACAAGAGTTTCAGAAAACGTCTTTTGCAGCAGAGACGTTCCATGGATGGAAACAAACGCTGAACAAAAGCAAGCAAGAAGCAGGGAACGGGGGTCTAGAGCCCTCTTCTGACCCCATCCCACCTTACCAAAGAATTAGCCTGATGAACGTTCAAGGCTGGTTCAGCATCTTCACTTTTTCTCCCTTGCAACAGCTGTAACATCTGCTTTCTGTATTTGCTCATGATAAGCTCCAACGCATCTTGGTGCTCCTCCAGCGAGATCCACAGCTCTGTAAAGCACTGCCTGTCATTGCCATAAACTACAAGACATTTTCCACAGCCAAGTCAGCAGAGGCCCAGAGGTTCCCGGTACCAGTTACTCCCTTGCTTGGAGCTATCCCACCACTCCTCTTCCCATGCAGACCCAGGGGTTGGGCCTGTAGCCACTGGCTG
>NW_009925738.1:0-12158 GCF_000696875.1 Nestor notabilis | reverse complement strand
CCCGCTTTCCCTTCCCCGGTCTGGCCCGGGAGTCAGCGACTTGCGGGCACGGCCCCTCGCAGGAGGCCCGTAGGTGCCGGGCGGAGGTGCGGTGAGGTGCTGACGCGGTCCCACGCGTGTCTCCGTGTCCGCTGCCTGGGGTGCTGCAGGGCGGGCAGGCTGAGAGGTACCGCTGCCGGGGAAGATAGGCCAAGCGGTTTTCTTATTAAAAGCCAGTATTGAGGGTTACGTGTCTGCTTTCTGAGCTTTAATTATTGCCATCAAAGTTGTATTGAAGCAGTTTTACACACATTTGTACAACACAAAATGTAAACAGAACGAAATACTGATACAGAACTGTTGGGTTTTTTAGTATGGCAACTTCATCGATAATTTACGGCTCTATGTGAGAGGAGGAACTGGTGGCATGGGTTATCCTCGTCTGGGCGGGGAAGGAGGAAGAGGTGGTGATGTCTGGTTCATCGCCCAAGAAAGAATTACCTTAAAGAGCATTAGGGAGAAATACCCTCTGAAGCGGTTTGTAGCTGGAACAGGAGCCAACAGCAGGTAAGGGTCCGTTTAACGAAAGTTGTTGTATGCATCTTTTCCAGAAAGCAAAATATCAGCTTAAGTTACTAAGGCTGGTTCAATTTCTCCCAGTGTTAAAGCACTAAAAGGTGAAAAAGGAAAAGACTGTGAAGTTCATGTGCCTCTGGGAATTTCAGTTCATTGTGATGATGGCAAGCAAATTGGTAAGAACTTTTGCTCTATTTTAGTTTATCCGGTAGATACTGTTGTGTTTATTGATAGCATTTAGCAGACTTAGAACACTAGGGCTCTAGGATGTGTCCTGCTTAGAACACTATGATGTTTTAAGTTTACATATCTGCCGAAATACATGTGTGTTTTACTTTAGACAAAGAAAAAAAACCAGAACAAAAAACACTGTAGAAATTGTTGGAAAAGACCCCTTCCAGAAATTAGCAGGAGTTAGTTTGTATAACTATATGCAGCAGAAAGAAAATTGCCCTTGCAAACAAGTGTTAAAGTCTGGAAGCCATACTGATCCTCCACAGAATCATTAATGACCTTACTTAAATTAGGTGTCCATAAACTCAGGTAAGTATCCCTATAACTACTGAATTACGATACTTGTTAAAAGATAATGATCATTGTTGAGTGTCAGCTCTTCAGGTTATCTAAAATACCTGGTTTTCACTCTTTTTTTAAAGAGTGGTGCTTGATAGTAACCGGGAAGATCTCTCAATACAGTGCTCTTGGAATAGATCTCAGTGTTTCCTTTGCTGTTCCTCAGTTTTTTTCCTCATCATTCAAACTAAAGTCACAAATTACTTTGATTTGGAACAAAATTTGATGTTTGGCAAGAACTGTTTATGATGTAGGCGTGTCAGTGTCTAAACATATCCCTGAATTATATACTCAAATGTTACATTTTGTTTTATTTTTTAATTATTCTAACCCTACGGGAGATATAGCCTGCATCTTAATGAAAGAATGTGGAACCTCCGAAGAGTTTTCTGTAGCCACATCTCTATCAATGCAGATTTTTCCTTGCATTCTTGAATTCAAGTATGGGAGGCTTCAAAACTGCCATCTTTACTGTGCTTTGCCTGCTTGTACTTAACACTTTTCTTGAAGTGACTAACTGTATGACAGAAGGCAAAACTGGGGTGTGACTGATTTCATTTGTTTCCAAAGAAGGAAAAATACCTTGACCCCGAGTGCACAGCTCTTGCAAGGAAGTCCACAGAAAGTTGTCTCTTCATTGAAGGTAGATTTAAGCGTAAAGTCACAACTGAACTACTGCGGGGGATTGTGCTTTTTCACTGGTGAATTTATTTTCAGGAGAGCTTAATGCAGCAGGAGAGAGATTCTTGGCAGCACGTGGAGGTCTTGGAGGCTCTTTGGCCACAAACTTTGTGCCTTGCAAAGGTCAGAGGCGAATTGTTCATCTTGATTTGAAACTTATAGCAGATGTTGGCTTAGTTGGGTAAGTAATGTAGTTTGAAAAATGGTACTAGAAAATAAAGTAGTAGATTTCAAATGGGATTTCAAAGAAATTTGAGGGTTTGGAGGATAAGTGTTACTGTAGATTGACATTGCCAATTAAATTACTTGCAGTTTGCAAAAATCAGAGTTTAAACCTATTAAAATTAATTTTAAAATTTGGAAATTATTGGTTATGATTTTGTTTGTGAAGGGCTTTGTGAGTCAGGGTAATACATCATTATTAATCAAATTTGGCAATCATGGTGATTTTTAAAATACTATTAATTAATATTTATGAACTAAGTAGGAGGTGCAAAACAGAGCCAAGAACACTATCTGTATTGCGTCTTTGACTTTATGGTATGTTGGAAGGAAGTAATTACAAACAAGAAAAGTAAGACTTGCATTTCAATGTTACTACCTTATAACAATGCAGGTAAATACATTTTCATTTGGAGAAAGCTTTCAACAAACTATAGTTTTAAAAGTATTGGTCTACTAAGTATCTACTACCGATTCCCACCCTCCCCATGGTCCTTACTAATACAAACCACCAGCGGTGTAAAATGAGGAGTTTGAGGTAGAAATAGTCTAATTGGTATATACCATTAAAGAAGGGAAACTTGAAGACAAGCATGGCTTTATACCTGTATTTTTCTTTTCTTATTAGAAATAATTCTGTTAATATCAGATTTATCTAAAGTTATATAATTTTCAAGTGGTCATCAATTACATAATAGAAATATTTTTTTCTTGTTTTAGAGTGTGTGAAAATATAGCAGTTTTATCTCACTGGCATTTCTTTAATCTTGCATTTTGTCTTGTATTTTAGCTGACAGTTTTCCTTTAAAATGGGTAAAAAGAATCACAGTCATTTAATTAGAGGAGCATATTATTTTCTTGTTGAGAGTATGAATCAGCCTCCGGTAGTTTGTGGTTGTACTTTGATCTCTTTGTACTTGTTATTTTTACTTTAGTAGATTTGGAAGTGGTTTGCTATTAGATCAGGTTAAAAAACATTACTGATGAGTCTGAGAAAGACCCATCAGGTTTGGGTACAGGTCATCATATGTAGCGTAGGTTACAACATAAACTTCAAAGAGCGTATTGTACCTTAGTGGAAACAAAATAGTCACTTGAAGATATGACCAGAATATCCGGAATGTCTTTAAGGCACCTTTCAACATCAGAGCACATTAAAACTACCCTCAATAGTTTTCATGGTACAAGAAGAGTCATTATGTCTCTTTTTTTTTTTTTTTTTTTTTTTAAGAAAGCCTCCAATACAACCCCTTTATAATGCCCCTTAATGCAGTGCTAGTCTTGTTTTTCATTTGCTCATGTTCTTATTAGTTGTCCCCGTTAACAGGTCTTGATTCTGTGCATAATCAAGTGGAGAGTATATGGTTTTCTATGTGGCACATGCTTTTTAATCTTGTGACCAATGTTCAGTTACCTGTGTACACAAGTTTTCTTTGATCACTGTTGCATCAAAACATTGTGCTGAATAAGTGTCTGTGAATTAGACTGGAACATAAGTCTTGTGTGGTCTGCTGTATGGAGCAGGTGCTATGAAAAAGCACTGTAGTCTACCTTTGCTGTTAGCATTACCTTCAAGTCTGACAAGGATCAAGGCTATTGTGTCTTTTACAATCTTTAATCTTTAAAATAAGCATGTCTTATAATTTCAGTTTTAACTTAGGTTTCTGTTGAAGCCAAACAGAAATGGGTAGATGTATTCTGTGAAGAAGCTTTTGTAAAAGCTACCATACCCCTTAGGGAACGTTTTTTGTATAGCTATCCTTTGCAGAGGGAAAAGGTTATTACAAGAGTCAGATCTGCACAGACCAGCTCCTAGGGCTTCAACGGTATTATTTTTGGTTTATTTGGTAACAAAGTCCTCATTTCAGGATCCCTCATACAACTTTGTTGCCTAAAAAACATATACAAACTGTATTAAGTCTCTCTCTCTCCCTCTTTTTATTTTTTTTTTATATATATATATACACACACACATACACACACATATATACATGAAGTTTCTCTCACACAAAGTTTACAGCTGCTTTGCCACACTGGCAAAACCGTAGCATAGATGTCATTGGTACTTAAATTGTAGACTGTTTAATTAACCATGATTTGTATACCAAAATACTAAATCCAACTGATAAAATGCATTTGCTGCAGGTGCTTAGAATGTAAATGTACTTTACAAAATCAGCTATAGCATGCAAAGACTGAATTCAAGTAGACCTAGATGTTTATGCCGTGTTTTCATCTGAGTGAACCCTTAAATCTATTACACATGTATTTACATACCTCTCTTGCCTTAATCTTTGGAAGTGTTATTGGATTTAGAAAAAAATACTCAGATTTGATTTTTAAAAAATAATTGTCTCAGTTTTGTTCTGATTTTTTAGTTGGTAGCATTGAGTTTGACTAAGGTAATATAGTGTATTTGGTAATAAAATACAAAGGAACCACATAGTTTATACAGTGTATAAATCTTGATTTTCCTTCTAGGTTTCCAAATGCGGGAAAATCATCCTTGTTAAGCAAGGTTTCTCATGCCAAACCTGAGATTGCAAATTATGCATGTAAGTTCACACATTTATTTTTAAAGCAGTAATATTTCATGACAGTAAGAAGTCTTTTCTTTGACTTGGTTTACAGGTTTATAATAAAGACTAAGAGATAACCATGTTGCCTGCCAAATACGTTACACAGATTTTTAATTATAAGAAATACTGCTAAGAGACACTTGCTGTTTCAGTGTCCAGTTCCTTTAACAACCTCAATTTTTTATGTGTACCCCCTCATAGTGCTTCAGCCTATGTTGAATTTCATGCAAGGTCTATTTACCATTTATTTTTGTCTCAGCCCATTTTATTGCATGTGAGACTCCATGCTGTGTAATGTCTACTAAACATGCACCATCGAGTTCCGTTACGTAAACATCTTGTATGCTTTGGAGTTTTGCTACCACCTGATCTTCCAATGGAGCAAGACTTTGGTTTTGAATCTCTTCACTGGGAAGTGGACAGAAATCTTTTACTAGTTTTCCATCAGTAAATCAGGTTTAGTTGTCTGATGATTTTTTAATTAAAAAGCAAGAGTACAAGTACCAATAATTCCTACTGACCTTGTACCACTCCTGATTTTGTGTAGCCTTTTCATATTTTAACTCAGCTTGAAGAATCACATTTCGCTTTGCCTTTCTTTATTTTTTTCTTTTCCTCTTTGGAAGCTATTCCATAATCTGGTTAATATTTTCTGTGTCTGAGACTTCTTCCCACCATCCCTTTTGGGGATGACAGGAACAGAACTGAAGGCAGTGCCAAGACTTGGTGAGCCACTGTTTTATGATTGGTCTAATTTTGTTTTCTCATGGTTTGCTTTTCCTTTATTCCTTTTCCAGTAATTTTAAACATCCCATTTGCGTTGGTTTTTTCTGCTGCTGAATATTTGTTTCATTTAAATAAGTCCCACAGCATTTAAATCTTTTGTAACATGAATACTTTTTAAAATGTTAAAACCAGTTTTGTTTTCTTCCCCTTCTCTTTTTCCCTTGTCATAGTTACAACAATACAGCCTCAACTAGGAAAGATCATGTATGCGGATTATAAGCAGGTTGGTAAGAAAGTTAATTCTGGTTGTTTGTTAAAGTTGTGTATAATGATTAGTTATGTTGCTTAACATAGTTTCAGAAAGAAAAGGGGAACTTGTAGGGTGTTTTCATATGTGTATCTATAATGTATACATATAAAATGCAATTACATGGACTTAATGAGAGTTATGGAGAAAGTGCTATTTTTATGAAATAAAAATAAGATGAGAACTTTAAAGCCAAATGCTAGTAAGTAATATGAGCTTGAGCTAATTTCAGGTCACTTTGGAAAATGGCTTCTTATTTTCCCTTCTCTCCTTTCTGTGGTTCTAATCCTGCCTTACAACCTTAGAGTTGTGAACTTGTGTGTGGAACTGAGATTGCTGTGTTTTAATTCTTGTTTAGGACTTCAAAAAAAAGTCGTTGTTTCAGAGACTAACCTGTTATTTTTTAGAAGAAGCAGATCTTATGCAAGTTGACTATACAGATTGCTTTGGAATAAATAAGTAATTTCAAGAATGGATTTTAGACAGTGGCATATTTGTCCAATAGCAAGAGATTTGCAGTAGTGAATGACAGGGAATTTAGCAAATATAACCCAGTTACCATAACTTACTGTTGTGGCTTTCTAGGTTGGCAGCTATAACTTCTGTTTGGGTTTTGTTTTGTTGTGGTGCTTGGTGTTTTGTATTTTGGCTTGGATTTGGGTTTTTTGGGTTTGGAGAGGGAGGAGGAATTTTTTTGGTTGTTTTGTTTGTTTCTTTGTCTAGTTTAATAAAAAACTGAAATAGTATGAAGTCATGACAGCCTGAACAGCCAGGATAGTACACAACCTAAGAGGTAAGGTAGCTGGGTCCAGTTCCTTTTCTGATAAGCTGTACCTCTGGAGGACTGGTGGAGCTACTGCCGACCACCTTAATTTTTGTGAACCCAAATTCCACACAGTTTTTTCAGGTAAAGTTGTCAGGTAACACTGTGGTGCCTGGAATCCGTTCTACGGTATCCGCTTGTGGGAAAACCAATGCTAAATGAGACTCTTACTAATAGATTTTGGACCACAAATTCTTGTAAGGTTACAGCAAACATTTTCATTCCTCAAGCTTCAATGTTCTTTGAAGTGCTTTTATTTTATCTTTGAAGAGTATGATACATGCAGTACTGGACTCGTCATTTGCAAGATTAAAGGCAAATGCATAAAAGGTTTTCAGATGAGTTAACCAGAAAAGCATACCTCTCAGATGTGAAAAGACAGAAAACTCCTCTTTTCACTATCAGAAGCAATAATCTTTGGGGGGTTCAGTAGCTGGTGCTTGAAACCGTCATTTAACAACCTTTAACAAAACTGTATGTTAAAGGAAGTAAGTCTTGTTTGTCAGGTTCCCTGTAGAGATGTGCACATCTAAGGGAAATTTTTTTGTATGTCCATTTTATCTGCTAGTTTAGGCTAGCTTGTCCTAGAAAGCTTGGCTGCAAATAACAGGATTGCTGATAGCCTTTTTAAAAAACTACCCACCTGCCATGAATCAGGACTTCTTGCTCTTACTGGTGTATCTTTCTGCAGCAGAACTACTTGGCTTTCTTTCCTGCAGTCTGTTTTGTCTCACAGCAACTGACCATTATTGTTGGCTGTTTCTGCAGTTCGTGCTTTTTATACTACAATGTTTGGTGCTATATAGGAGCTATATGGAAAAAAAATATTTTCTAAATTCAAGGGAACCTAGTGATTGTGATCACAGGGAACATTTGTGAGTAAAAGGAAGTAATTCAGCTCTTGAGTATTGCAACTTCTGAAAACAAAACAATGTAAGCAATTAAGAGCAATAATTGATGTGACCGTCCTGGAGTATTCAAGGGCGCATGGCTCATTATATCTTTTTTTTTTTTTTCTTTTTTTTTAATTCAGAACATGGGTGGGTTTTTTAAGGAAATAGATAGCAATTTGCTTATTTTATCTTAGTACATCATGAAGAAGAAATTACATGCAAGTTACCTGGTGCTGTGTATCATTACTACTTGGAAAAGGAAAGACACAAAGTGGAGGATCTGAGTAAGAGTCTGGATTCAGATCTTAATACCAGATCATGGAAACTAGCAGAAATATTTACATCATCTACCAGAATATCTGTACCAAGTGCTGTTTTGAGAGAATATGAGGGGCTTTTTGTGAGCTCCATAAAAAATACTCTTTCAAAGACAACTGAAGTTGGGGAAAAAGCTGCTACCATCCAACCCATCACACCAAGAAGTGGATGTTTCTGTTCTAACTCTCTAGCAATTCTCTCCCTGTTTGTAGTTATAAGCCTGTAGTTCATCCAGCTGTATCTCATGCCTCTGTAGATGGAAAATTCTGAAGGAAGGCTTCAAGTGTTTAGGAAACACATAACAGTTAAAAGTTAGCGTAACAAATGAGTGCGAGTGTAACTCACTCATAGCAGAAGGCACCCTTCTGCCATAGGTAGCACACTGGAAATTTTATTGTGTGCTGGCTTAGAGCATTGTTCAGTTGAATCTAGTTGCTGTCTAAATGGGTATTGGATAGATTTGACAACCCTGCTTTTGCTCTTCTTTGCTTCACTGTCTTAACTTTCTCTAAGTTGCTGAGTAGATATTTTGGGCTTTAGTATACTGCTCTTTCTCAATCTGTCTCAGCTCTCCTTTACAACTGTGTACAACCAGCATAGAAAATGACAAAATCCCTTTCCATCAGGACAGTCTTTGCTGGCTCTGGTTGGAAGCTGATATACTAATCGAACTGCTGGAGAACTGATCCCCCACCCAATTGCAAGGAATACACATAGTTGTAAAAGGAGTCTCTCAAAAAAGATATTCCTGACATTCCTTTGTCTGGGTTCTGTTGTTTATATAAAATGATAATAGATGTTGATGGTTTAAAATAACCATTTCTGCTTGTTGGAATTTTCCCTAGATCTTGGTAGCTGATCTCCCAGGACTGATTGAAGGTGCACATGCAAACAAAGGGATGGGCCACAAATTTCTCAAACACGTAGAAAGAACCAAACAGCTTCTCTTAGTTGTAAGTGAAAAAAAATTTACAGCTTACTGAAATCAAAGGCAGTGCAGTAAATAAAATGCACATTAATTGCAGTATAGTTGGAATTTTGGAAATCGTTTGTAATTTGCATGTTTATGATAAATGTAGCTGCAGTATGGTTTTCAGAATGGAATGCTCAAACAACTGATGGTAAATTAAGTCCTTAAATAGAGTTTAGCCAATTAATTTAGAGCAGTGGATTGTTCCAAGCATAATTAAAGCATGCAGTGATCTTTCCTTCTTTCTTTTTTCTGTAAGATCCCATAAAGAAGAGGTTTAAAAATCAAACCTTTTATCAGAACCAACCACTTTGTGCTTCCAGTGTCTGTAGTATTACTTTGGTGTATGCTCGGCCTCTGTTATTTCCTAGGAATGAGGGCATGTACTTGGACATTGTACTGTGAATTAGTTGATGGAGAGTACCTTGATACTGTACCATAACTTAATACCACAAAGCTTGTTCTTGTGTCACTTTTTCAGGTTGATATTTCTGGGTTTCAACTGTCTGTTAAGACTCAGTTCAGAACAGCCTTTGAAACTATACTGCTTCTAACAAAGGTGAGTTCTCATCTTCCTAGTTGGTGGTTGTAGTTACGTGTAGAGGCAAGAAAGAGGCTCAGTTTTGATCAAGAACTTTCAAAATGTTAGTGTGTCTTCTCTACTCAACAAGCTTAGAATCATCAAAATGATGAAATCTTTATTTTTAACTGTCCAGGTGAAACTGCTGTATTTTATGTTGGGCGCAACTGCTCCTTCATTAATCTGTGCAGCATATGGGATATTTCTTACAGTCAAAGTGAAAAGATACATCATGTTCAGTTCCCTAGTCTGGATGCATTTTAGGAAGCAGAAATACATGGGTACAGTTAAATCCCTGCCTTGGTGCCCTTGCTGCAGAGCCTAATGGAGATGAGACATCAGGCCCCAGCTGTGCAGATATTGAGAATTTCCATCTTTTACCATTGCTTCTGATTAAAATAAAGCATTTCAGGTTTAGCAGCTGTTTTCTCTCTAGCTACATGACTTAAGATGATCAATCTTCTGAATTTCAGCTATTGCTGTTTATTTTTAGCTTATTCATGGTTGTGATTTTATTTCTGATGTTAACCATTGTCCACTTAAGTCATTAAGAATCAGAAAACTCTCCAAAGACTTTCCTTACATTTTTTATAGATCTGAACTTTTTTTGAAATTGATTTTGTGTTTGTGGCTATCAGAAAAACAAAACCAAGACTCATTATTTTTACTGGGGGCTGTTTCAGAATTAGCCAGCCTGTTTACCTGAAATATCTGAGTTTGAACAAAAAAATCACTGAACATTATTTTCTTCTGTCAGGTTGCCTTAATACATCAACCTTGAGCACCTGAGTTGATCTCACAGCTGCCTAGGCATGAAAGACTAATGTAAAACTGAAGTAGCACTTGTTAAAGTGCAAATACTTACTAAGGCAAATTTACTTATCTTTTAAGGAACTGGAGCTGTACAAAGAGGAACTGCTAACAAAGCCTGCACTTCTTGCCATTAATAAGATGGATTTGCCTTGTGCAAAGGATAACTTGAACGAACTTATGAAACAACTACAGAATCCTCAAGGTAGATTAACTTCCAATGATTGCCTTCAACAAGTCATAATAAGATTTCATCATTTTGGCAAGGAGTCTTTTGAAACTGAAGTCAGCTATTAAATTTATTATTTGAATGTATGTTTTAAAACTACTTTCTGCATTTAGAGCTCTGTTTATATGCATTTGTAGTGCTGCTTCACTGTTGGGGTAATACTTTAATAAAATAGAGATATCCTAGAAGATCTTCCCTAGCTATGATAGGGAAGAGTAAATATTCGGTCTAGGTATGTAGGATAACAGTGACCTCCGTTGAAGGTCCCCTTACAGACAATTCTCTGGCCAAAACACGTGAACATTCTGGACAGGCTTATACAGGTTTACTTAAAATTTGCTATTACCTTGGGGTGCATTTCTTCCCATTTTCTTGAGTGTATAATAACCAGGAAAGATGAAAGCCATCCATCTCCCGTATCCTGCAACTTGGGATTTCTTCGTACTCATCTTAAAAGGAAGGTGTAGAATCTTCTTATGAGAGCATAAATATGGTATAACTGTTGTGTTAGTGCTTGCCTTCTAAGACTTTAGCTATTTTTTAAAGATTAAGCAAATAATAACTTCCATATTAATTGCAGTTATGTTTACTGAGATTTGTTAAAGCTTATTTTCTAAATGTAATGCACTTTTATGGGCTTTGTAGTGATACAGTGTTTGGGGATTGTACTAACTCTTTCAATATGATTTTTCAGACTTCTTACACTTACTAGGAGAAGAAATGATTCCTGAAAATACACTTGAATTCAAAGATATAATTCCTATATCTACACATACTGGAGAAGGAATTGAGGAACTAAAAGTGTGTATAAGGAAATCCATAGCTGAGGAAGCAGAGCAGGAGAATGAAGAATATCGGAAAAAGAAACTACTACTTCTACAGACTTCAGAAGAACAGATGAACAGAAGATAGTATTCTTGGCTGGATCCAACACATTTTAGTATGTTCAGTATGTGCATGAACACATTTAATTTTTGTTCCTCTACCACCACTGCCCACTTCTCTGCTCCCTCCTCCACATTGGCTCAATGTCTTTTGGCACTTGGGTAGAGCACAGTGAGGAAAAGAACGGGTTTTTGTGATTTCCCTTGGCTGCCAACTCAACAGAGTAAAGACCAAAGTATGTGCAAGTCAAACCATTGCTTAACAGCTGGTGATCTCTGGAATATTTTTTGCCAAATGAGATGAATGGAAGGAATATAACCCACAGAGGTAGCAAAGGACCAAGTTCAGCCACTCCATCTTCTGCTATCAGCATCAGAAACACCAGGGGGAATTTCTGATGGAGCAGTTTTCCAGGTTCTAGTACTTTTAAGGTTGAACCGCTTCTACTACTTCAACAGGCATCAGATTTGGGGAGGGGGGTGGGGAGGTGGGGAGGGGAGTGGTGGTGTTATTTTTAAAGACTTAAAGGAAAACACAAATAAATGGCCACAAGGAAGTGACTTGTAGGAGCACAAAAAAGCAAAGTTGGTATGTAATGTTAGGGGTTTATTTCACAGCTGCCAGTGTCTACTGCAGTCCTCCTGAGGATATAAATCCTGATTCTAAATTCCCAGACTTCAATTTGGGATCCCTTCCTTTTAAGTAGTTGTGGGTATGTGTTACTTTTTGGTGAAGAAAATTATTACTGCTTTTCAACAAAGCAGTACATTTTTGGGAATAGTTTATGTTCTAGCTTTTGTGTAACAAGCAGGAACATATTTATTTTGGAGGGGGGGGGGAACAAAACCAAAATGACTTCTTTATTGTATGGGGTGTTTTCTACTTCAATGGTATTAAATTTATTGCAAAAGAAAAAATAAGACTGAATGCACCAAAGGCTTCTCAACTTCGTCTGGTTTTGTTTCGTAAGTGCATTTAGAATTACAGAATTATAGAATAGTTAGGGT
>NW_009925737.1:7040-8463 GCF_000696875.1 Nestor notabilis | reverse complement strand
GGTCCCAACACCGATCCCTGAGGTTACTGGTGTGTGAACCATGTAACATCATTAGAATGATTTTTCATATCACATAGCAATTTAATTCTCTCTTCCTGGGCTGTAGTTGGAATTCTAGATAGGTACAGCTGCTTATTTTGAAACAATAATAAGTTTATCTATTTTGGAATACTGGAAATCAGAATTTCAGGAGAAAAAAAACCCTTTTTAATTGATGAGTTACACAACTTTTCCAGGCCTGTCTGTATGTCTTGGATGTTTCTGAAACAAATTTATAATAATGACGGGAGTATTTGAGATAGTGTATGTTGGAATTTAGTAGTTGTATGGCAATGAGGTCCAGAGAAGACAGAGTAGACCCCTAAGGTGACTCAGGGTGAATCTGGAAGACAAAACACTTGGTTGCCTTGCTGTATGGTAGCTGTGTTGTCATAGATGAGCGCTAAAGCATCCTTGAGCTTATTAAAGACCTTTAAATGGTCCACATCCTTAGCGCTCAGCCAGTAGTCCCACTGCCTTTTGCATCTAGTGCGCTGGGTTGCTTTCTTAAATAGAAAGTGGTTTGAAAGTAGATTTTAAGGTATTTATTAGTGGCACATTTTTTTAAATAGTAATTTTCCAGGCATGTTACTCACAAATTGATACAAAGCTAAGATCAGGTTTTAGGTTAAACTAAACATGACAGATTCTTTTACCAAGACTTGAAAAATAACAAAGCCTTTAAAAATCACACACATTCCTTTACATGATGTAGTTATTTAAAGGAAAATGAGAGGTTGTTATAAATTATTTCTTTGTAGCATTCTGTGGGACTTGTAGTTACAAAAGCTTATGTTAAACATTTCCAAGAAATTCATGTAATGAGCTACTCTAGTTTGTCTTGGCTTTCTGTAACATTTTTGTAGGAGATTTAGACAGTAATCAAATCCAGCTCTTCCTTGTTCCAGAGAAAATAAAGATTTCTCTTCTAAACAAAGCTAGTAGTTTTGTGATACTATTTTCATAGCTGTACTAACATCAAGTCATGGGCCAGGCATTGTTTTATGTGCTGTACAGATAGAACGAAGTCTTTATTACTGAAGACAGAGAAACTGAAAGATAAATCCATGTAAATAGGACTAATATCACTGGGCAAGTGAAAGGGTTAAGAGAAGGAGAGCAAATAAGAAACCTTTCTGAGTGTTATATGGTGGAAGAAAAACTGTGAGAGAAGAAAGGGGACAAAAACAAAGGGGAAGTGAAGGAAACAGTTAATACATTTAATCAGCTCATGTCTGGAAGAAACATGCAAAATCCGTTGCTGGGTGGTAAGCGGAGGGTGCATTTGAAAAGGTAGTTTTGGAAGAGAGCTTATGGCTGTGGGAATTCAGTTTAAATTGGATGAATATAGCTGCTCAGCCAGAAATATGAAAGACCACAAATA
>NW_009925737.1:0-7030 GCF_000696875.1 Nestor notabilis | reverse complement strand
GGAATTGGGGCAAAGATGATTTGCAAGCATAGCAGGAAACCCAGAAGATATTATGGGGGATAGACTTTCAGTGGTTGATAGATAAGATACTGGGGGCAAAAGAGTAAGAAAAAGGGTCACAGGAACTGTGGAATGACACAGAAACTCATCAGGGGAGTGGCTCTGGCAAAAGGTAGTTGTAAGATACAGTGAACCACCCTCTGATGAATGAAAGTCGTGGAAAGTGACTGAAGTGTGTGAGAGTGAAGGAACAGGTAGATAACACTGAAATAGGTAAGGAACTAGTCAAAGCAGAAACTGAAACAATTCAAAGTGAATTCAGAAGAGTGATGGCAAGAAAAAGACGAGCCTGATGCTCTGGTGGGATGACCACATGGTTGACATTTACCACAGGTGGAGATGTCAAACTTCAGTGAGTACAGAGTGTGATAACTCGGGCTCAGGCTCTTCTCTTTCCAGGCTCTCCTGGCTTCCTGCTAGCTTGAAGTACAAGTTCTATGAGCTACCACAGTGTGCCTACCCCATGGAAACTCGCATAGAGAGTATGGATGATGGAGAGAGCTGAGAATGCAGTAGTAGAGTGCAGGGAAGAAGAAAAAATGGGTGCTACAGAACTTTAAAAAAAAAAAAGGGAGAAAAAGAAGAAGAAAGAACTGAAAATTATACCAGCTTGTGTGGAGAACTAGAGTCTGACCCCCAGGCATCCAGCAAGAGGGAAAATGACAATATGACAATAAATGATGAATTAAATGAGATAATAAGGCATATCAATTAATGAACCTCATAATGGGTGCTGAATTTATTTTAGAAATTATTCTTCAAGTAGCTGATGTGATCTGACATGTACAGTTCTTTATCCAGTTATTTTGAACAGCTATCATCTAGGAAGCACAGGTGTGAATTCCTTTTCTAGCTCTTTTTTTCTTTTTAGTCACCAAGCTGATTGCAAAGGCTTTTGAAAACTTGGCTTCCTCAAGTATTTCAAGTTCTCTGTAATCATTTTGAATACAAGATTAATTACTTTCCTGCAGTAAGACATTATATTGAACATAATTTCATTCTGATAGCTTATTGCATGGCTTGCTTGTGATTGCTCACATGTAAGCAATTTCTCCTTCTAAAAGTTCATATATAATAAAGCAGTTCTGATTTCTTTGGGCTTCTCAAGGTGGAAGCTGGCCTCATTGCAGGAACTGGGACAAGGATGCTCTGCAGTTGATCAGCAGTTACTGTGGGGAAAAGACATTCAGTGCTTGAATGGTTGAATTCAGTTGGGCAAAAGAGTATACCTTGTACGGAGTATGAAGCAAAACTTTTAAGAGTATTAGCTTTTATCTTGCCATGTCCCAACTTCCTAATTCTATTTGTGTATCACATGAGCTGTACTGTCAGTAATCCTTTCAGGAGGAAAATCAAGCTACTATTGTTGAGAAATCTGGTAGTTTTCACTATCCAGATTTTCTAGAAGCATCACTGAGTGCTTCCAAATGTTAAAACAAATTCCAAACAACAGAATAAAAACCACGTGCTTTTGATTCATTCTCCTAAAGCATATAAAGCTATATGATGTATGCATATGTGTAAGTAGAGATTTAATTGCAATTTGGAATGATTAAGAAGTTTCAAAGAGAAGACTTGTGCATAAATCAGTAAACCACTGAAACATATACTTAACATAAATGCATGTATTGTCTTTAAGAAGGTGGCATTTAGGGGTGTAAATACATGTTAAAGCCTACTCCTGTGTCTGTCTGTATTTTCTCTCTCTTTCTTTTTAAAAATCTGAATCTGACACTGGGTTAATAATTGGTTCTTATCACCCCAGCCATGGTTAGGACTCCACTGTATGTAATTATATCCCTGTTTCTTAGATGAGGAATTGAATGAAAGGGAAATAAATTGACTTTCCCACATTAACACAGGATGCATATGGACTGCAGTGTGAATTGAACACGGGCTGGATGAAAGCATCTCTCCAGGCAGATGGCAGTGAAAACAACCACCAAATTCTCTGCTTTTTGTGTTTTGTTTTTCCTTTAGTTATGTATAAATAAAGTAGGGTAGAGTCTTGGGGTAGTCCACAGAACTGTAACAAAATGTTGTTTGAGTCCCAAATGTCCCAGATGGTTTCATTTACCATTCTAAATAAAAATTAAAGCAGTTGTTATCCCAGAATTTTCAACTTACAAAGCTTCAATTTTGTCTAAAAAGTGAAATGAGGAGTGAAAATATGGGAACTCAAGTTCAATCTCTTTGTAGATTGATTTAGCCCAGAAAAACTCTTTCTGTTTAAGAATAAGTTAGTGACAGCTCCAAATTTCTGTCATACTAGAATACATGCAGAATATGAAAAGGACAAAGAAAGGGATTTCTTTTTTCTACTGAAATTTTGTTTTTATTTTCTAGTGGGCATAGGAAAAAAGATACATACGTTGTATCTCCAGACAATTATAATAACAATGACAATGTATAATAATAATAATAATGAATTATGCTTGCACTGATGAGGTGCAAATAATGATACTGTAACAGCTAAAGCAGATTCTAAAATTATTTTAGAAGCTGTCATCTTCTAACAGGATTATATTGATAGACAGTCTAGTTCTGGAATAAATATTAAGTTTAGATTATATTTTAGGGGAGGAGGTTGTATGAGATATTTGCCAGGATTGCTTGGAATATGTCTAGATCATGGTACTTGCTTTTGACTGTTGAATGATACTTTGAGTACAAATCTATTTGAAAATATATCTATTATTGTTGCTGAATATGTTTTTTAATATTAGAATGTTGTAGCCATAGTGGTTTAAGGGTATAAGGTAAAGTTTGATGCACAGAAGTAACATCTTTTGTTAGACCATCTTGGAAGAAGTGGATAAACTTTTCCCCTACTCAACATTAGTTGGCTTATCCAGCCTGCGTTCTGACCTCCTACAGACCTGGTTTATGAAAATATTAATCTAGCAGGAATCATCTACAAGAGGTTGTTTTTATGGTGTAAGAAAGATCAGAATCTTCATCTTTGCTCCCCTTTGGTCTGGCTTTGTCACAGCTGGGAATACAATGGTGGCACTCCATGGGTTTCAGAAAGACACCAGCAGTGGTGTGCCATGGGGCAGCTTCAGATCAGAGGCATGCAAAAACATTGGAAGAGGGAGGCTGAAGCTAGCTTGGTGCTTTTTGCATTTTGTTGCACTGTCTGCCAAAGATATACACTATTAATTCATTTTTAATGTGGCTTGTGTTGAATGAAGTATTGGGGATTCCTTGCTTCTGAAATGCCATCAGAGATTTAGGTCCTTTTATCTGTCACCATTGTATGGCTTATGTCTGTGAAGCATAAACTGAATTTGATTTGCATTCACAATTAATTCAAAATGAATGGCTGCCACACCTTTACCTGAAGCATAATGAGGATTTTTTTTTTCAGAATAGATTTCAGATTTCATTGTATTTTGTGTGAAGTGTTAAATACTTGATTGCAAGTTGTTTTCAGATGTCTAGAATGGAAATTTTCTCTTTCAGAAGGTGTTGCTCTGTGAAATAAAACCCCATAATGAATTCTGCTTGTTTACTGGGGAGCCATTATTCACATCAAAGAAAGTAAACTTTAAATCTGCATGTGATGCCATAGGTTCTAGAGAGGTGATGAACTGTGACACGAGGCTCTGAATAACTTTCAGCTTAACAGCTGTGAAATTGCATGAAAACACATTTATCTGCATATAAAAAAAACTAGAAGTCCTTGGATATGAATGAGAGACTTCTGCTACCAAAAGAAAGCTCTACAAAAAGCATTAAAATAAAAAAAGCAAGCACTCTCCAGAGACATTTATGAAGGCATTGGAAGTGTTATCATACTCATTGGGCTGGATTCTCTCACTGCTTACTTGATTTACCTGGTAAGGATAATTGCTGGATTTTATGTAGGAAAACCATTAAGGTTCAGTAACAGAGTATCATTTCACTGGCTTTCAAAACAACATTATGTAAATACTCAGTAATGAGTTCACACCAGGAGAGAGAATTCAGTGATTTTTTTTTTCCTTGATCATATGCATTGTCTAAATTTGAACTCTGGATTTGTAGTTGGCTGGATGTGGTCTTGATAAACAAGTGCAGGCACTTACTAAGCAAGTATGAAGGGTGTGATATCATAGGAGACACAACATAAGAATATCAAAATGATTCTAATGAACGGTGAATTTTGTGTGTAAGACATTAAATTTATATTGCAAAGAGTCTTTCTAGGTAGAATGATAATGCTCTTTGATGGTCTAACAGTTTCTTCTCCTCAGGGCTACCTAGTAAAGGAACCTTTGAAATGTTTTGTATCAATCTTTTTTCATATCCCTTGTTGGGTTTAGATGGTTCTTTTCTGTTTAGTTAAATGAATTTCACTTTTGACATATAGTCTAAAATGTAGTTCTACTCTATAAAAATGACACCATTGGGTCCTATATTTATTTTACTTCAGCAACTAAATGTCAAGTGTATTTACTGTTGAAAGTGTTACTTAATAAATCACAAATCTGAAAACTCAGGCTAGACTGTAAGAACTGCATGGGTTTTGATGTTTTTTATCCATTTTCACTGCTGCTGGGAAAGTTCTGCAAGAGAAATTATGCTGCTGGGCTTGCAGAAGTATAGCTGTCCAGAACTCATTAGACAGCTGTTTTCGTGATGCCCAAGAAGGATAATAAATCAGTTTTCTGTCTCTTCTCTGGGACAACTATATGTGGGGGTTTGTCATTTAGGGTGAGATACGGTTGATTGTCCACAAGGATAGAATCTGTTCTGCAGTTTATCACAGCCTAGGTTAGAAACCTTGTGGATGTGTATTCCTCCAGCTGAAGAACTGAGTCCTGCCTTTGGGTGGTACTTAACTACTACGGCCAATTGCTGGAGAAGGAAATCAACCATGTCTCAAACTATGTGCTCTGAGGTATAATGCTATTTATCAAACATGTAAAATCATGTATGTTCTTTTCCCAGGTTAAGAAAAGACGGCTCATCCTCCTAAGTAAAGGCTGGTAATTGGAATCATTTTGTCAGGTGACACATCATGATTTCGAGTCTGCTGCTGTCCCTACATACCATCAGAGCCCTCTGATGCTGTGGCAGCCAGCGCATCCGTAGTGAACATTGCTTTTTGTTAGTTATGTATATATGAGTGATGAATTATAAATAGTTCATTATACAAAAGAAAACCTTACAATTGATCGCACCTGACTCTCAAATCCATGTACCATATCCACTGATGTAAAAAGTGCCCTATTTGCTAAATGGTGAGTCACTTTTTCCTGTTGGGAAATGGAGAGTCCTAGTTCAGGTAGTAACTTGGAATTGCCTTGATGCCGGTTTCCATGTTCCCCTAAGGGAAATCCCATAAAATTAATATTAGTGGTGTTTGTTAGTTAAATGTTGGTATTTCTTCACTTTCTTTGCCACTGCATCTGCCAAAGGTGTTGATTTACTCTCATATCTCACTGTGATCTCAACCACAAAGGCCTGGTTTTCCTTAACAAATACCAATCCACTATACATGATTCATTTTGTTTCTCCTTGAGCAATGGCTCCTGGAATACCATCCAAAAGGTAGGAAAGATCAAAAGACAAAAGTTAAGTGGCAGTAAAAATTAAAACCAATGTCTGGAAAGCAAAATCCACTCTAGAGGAAGCATTTAAAGGAAGTTAAAGCAGCTCAGATTTCTGTTCAGGCTGAATTCTGTGGCTTTTGCATGTAGTTGTACAATATATGCTGAAGCTCTGTGGCCACAGATTTTCTGCTGTTGGTGCTTGAGCTGCC
Organism: Nestor notabilis; assembly: GCF_000696875.1. Taxonomy (NCBI): domain Eukaryota; kingdom Metazoa; phylum Chordata; class Aves; order Psittaciformes; family Psittacidae; genus Nestor; species Nestor notabilis. Next base: position 1,221 of record NW_009925737.1, on the reverse strand, counting down.
TTGGTTAAAGAATGAAACTAGTCATGATAATTAATTAGCCACCTTTGCAGAAACTCTATGCTCAAAGAGATATTACTAAGCAAGCTACATCTGCTAAGGATTAAAACAAAAAAAAAAAAGAATGTTTTCCTTAACAGTTATTATAATGTGCTGTAATAAGAACAGATGTTTTTTAATGAACATACTGTGTTTTAATGTGCTTGAAAAACAAACCAATGCAACATCTATTTGTACTTGAATTTTTTTTAAAGTCTGCGTTCATTCATGTTTTATAGCATACTTCCTACTGACATGGATCAGTTTTGCTCTAGTGAGATGGACTCTTGGGGGTTTCTGAGTTTTCCTTCCTTTCTCAGTAACAAAGCCTGATTTTCTAAAACTCTGCAATCAAACCATTCTTGATATTTCCTTTTCCCATGGTTTAAAAGTGTGTGTCAATACACACAACTGCTGCCATGCTGGTGTCACTCTGAAGAGCAAATACAGTTAAAAAGCAACAGGGCATCAAAAAATTAATTTTTGATTGTAACCCTTTCCAGAGGACATGACATTTTAATGCCCTGATCTTCACCAGGCAGGTTTGGTTGGTGATTTGTAAGATTAAATATCCCTTCAAATTCCTTCACTTTGTTAGAGACAATCTGTAAAAGGATTGGATAAAAAAAAAAAATGATTCTGAGCTAGAATTTAGATCTTAAAAAATCAGGATGCCAGAGGAAAAGGTCACTGTTTTCAGTAAGCATTCCTGAACTGTAACATGAAAAGAACATGAATGTTTTTATTAGCTAGGAGTAGTAAATTAAATAAATAATTAAACAACCAAAACTCAAGTGATGCAACATATCCGAAAGGTGGAAAGTTTTATCTGAAAATATATCCAAAAAGAAACAAAGCTGCATTATGAAGTTTTGAATTAATATCTTAATCTGAGATGATCCCTGCTGCTTCTCTGACAAAACCTTGTCCTGAAGCCACTGACTGTCCCTGTGACCCTGACACGGACCTGACTGGCCCTGAGCTCTGCTCTCCCATCACTGTGTGGATTACTGTCCTCCCCAGGAAAGCCTGACCCCTCCACCCTCTTTTCCCATGCCATGGTCCTTTGTTTAGTTTGGTGCCTCTATGCTAAATTATTCTCTGCAACATCTTTTCCCAGGCTGGGAGGAAAGGCCAAATAGGGTGAAGGCCCTAAAGTTTGCCGACGACACCAAGCTGTGTGGC
>NW_009925736.1:0-4836 GCF_000696875.1 Nestor notabilis | reverse complement strand
GAGCGGCTGTGTGGTACTTTGTTACCGTCTGAGGTTAAACTACAACACTCCTTCCGGGTGAAGAAGCCCAGCTCTCTCAGCCTTCCTTCACATGGTTAGTACTCCAACCACCAAACATGGTGGCTCTTCCTTGGTCTTGCTCCTGTTTTGGGAGACCCAAAACTGGGCACAATGTTCCATTATTGTTATTTATTATTTTAGATCACTTTTCCAAGAATTAATAAATTACATGTATTTGAAGAATTTAAAGAAGGTAAAGATTAGACTGGAAATAAAGAGTTGGAAGCTGGGTTATATATAAATTTATTTCTTTTTTAAGTTAAGATGTGAAGCTTGTCAGGATCACTCATTTCTTTCACTGAAAATAAAGATACATCTCTTCTACTCCAGTGTAAACCTACAAAAACTTACATATTATTGCTGAAACTGGTCTTAGGAAAGATCATGACTTCAGTGTAGAGGAGACGAGTTGCCCAGCTACAGGAACGAGGAGAAATTTCTTTTAAAATAAACTTCGGTATTGTTCATTTTAAGATCTTTCTCTGCTATGTGATGAAGTTAGGATACTTAAAGATCACATCCTATAGAGCCCAGTAAAGAATGGAAAGGTTCAATAACTTTATATTGCAAAAGCAGCAGCGCTTTGGCTTTAATATAGCCAACGTGTAAAACATAAGATCTTTTACAGTCAGTGAAACCTCTGTGGAGCACAACACATAAAACTGAATTTTCAATGAACAGAACTGTAGTTCTATAAAATATTATGATTTTCAAGCAGAGTGTAATGAATCCTCTCAGCACTGTTCAAGTACATTAATTTGGTTGCTGAGACTTTAGAATAAACTCTGTAAAACACACCTCTTCTGAGCTATCCCCACAGCTAAAGCTGTTGCCCAGACTCTCATCATCTGGTATTTCAATCATTGCCACATCATCTTCTTGGGCCTTGACTAATGTGTTCTTTCTGTGACCATGTTCAATGAACACACTACTGCTCAGGCAATTTGCCCAGTTCCTCACTTTGACAAAGTCCTCCCTAGAATGCATGCAGTGTCCATTAGTGTCCCAGTGCTGCACGATGGTACACACACCGTGCTATGCCTACAGTGAATTCCTCTCTGTTGATTTCAGTGGGACTACAGGCACAAAGGCCTACCACATCTTATGGAACCCATCCCAGTGCTTTTTCCTTGTCTTCTTTTTAACCTCTCAAGCCCCCTTACTCTTTTCCTTGTGACTGTAAACATATTCTGGGCTCTGCAGACTCTGATTTGGCTTCTGAGCCACTGACACCATTCTTTCCAAAGTTTTTAAGGATTGTTTCTTAATCATATCTCAGAATCACTTTCATTCTTCTTTATTGACCATCCTAAACAGATACCTACGTGCTTGAATTCTTGTCCTACATTAGTCCTCAGCCTTTGTTTCCTGTTATCATGCCTTCAGAAGCTCACCCAGGGGATGCTCTCGTGATCCTCACCCACTTTACAGCTGCCTGACAGGGACTGACTGGTCTCTTCAATGTTCTCTCTTATTTCCTTATTCTACTCTCTATCTTTGGGTAGTCTTCTCTGAAAACACAAGTTCAGATATTATTTCCATAATGGCGACTAATCACCTGAGACCTATCTGCAGATTTGAGAACCAAACTGTATCTAGTCTATATCTAGAAAGAAGATTCTTTCCATGCAACCTATTTTAAAACATGAATTTTCCATCCATTGTACTGTCAAAACTATGATCCAGATCCAAATGTCTTGCTTTTTGCAACATTATGTTCTGTGAATTTAAATCCAGGCTAGCCTGCTGTTTGTCTAGCTTTGTGTTCTTAGCCATTAACTTTGAATGTAATACCTTTTTCTTGCATACTTCCACTGATTCTTCCTCATAATGGGAAACATAAGCCGCTTGTCTTCTCTTTGAAAGCACTTCTTGCCTATCATACCTCATGCAGTATTGAGAGTTTACTTCCAACCACCATTTGATACAGGATGCAGGTGTCCATCACTCAAGTTCTGGGTCTTTCATACAAGTGTTTTCATACTGTCTCCTTAAGAGCCCATCATGCTTAGAAAGAGCTCTTGATACTTCAAAAATAAATAAATATGCTCCTTTATAGTTGTCATAGCTGTGTTCCCTACCAAAAGTGTTGAAAATGCCACTCCAACTCTGACACCTGCCTGTTACAGACCCAACAGTGTCTCACTGTTCGCAGATGTTCCCTGTCTGCTGTCTCTTAATGTAAATCCCATGAAGCAGTTCCAGGGAAGTAGCTATGTCCTGCACTTACATGGCACGCTAGAATGCCAGCTGATGGCTAGTCCTGCCAGGTATTCGGCTGCCTGTGGGTGGTCTAGCCTGGATGCTGTAATCCCAGCAGCTCCTGAGTCATTGACTGCAGCCTTCCTCTGCAGAGCTGGTTTCTACCTGGGCTACTGCGTCTCCCATTGCGCACAGGAAAATCTCAGTGCTGAGGCTTATTCCTGCTCTGAGGCTCTAGGACTTTTGCTCAGAAATATGTTCCTCCTATTTACTTTTTGAGGTCTCGGAGCCCAGGTGGGAGAAGGGTGACAAGCTTCCTCCTTAAGAAATGGGGCAATGTCTGACACCTGTTTCCCTGAAACCCAGTACTACACTTTGAGGGACTTAAGACAACATCAGTGTTAGCAGGGCACCTTTCTCAAAGTCCATTTATATTTCTATGTATTTCAGATGCATCCAGAATACGGAGTTGTGTTCATGGGGAGGTCCTGATATCACTGTTTACACAAAGGACTCCAAGACCTTTGAGTCTCCAGGTAACTGGTATAGACTCGAAGCCCCATGGGTTTTTAGACCTGAAAACAGTAAAGGAGATCAGTTCCTGGAGTCTTCACAAGGTGTGGTTAACCCCTCTGTTTGATTTCCCCTTCCTCTTGTAGTCTGATCTCTCTCCCTTGTATTGCAGTGGAGAGACTGGGGGGATCTGTAGGGTGGTTGTACACTTTTTATTTCTGCATCAGAAAATTGTAACCACGTGCTCTAAAGATACTGCCCCTGCAAAAAGCGTCAGTCGCAGCTGCCTGTGGCACACAACCTGTCACATGAAGTTAGAGTGGATATGGGGACTACACATCTTGGAGAGCTCTGGTTGCCAGTTAACATCCTCCACTAAAATAAATTATGGCCTCTTGCAACAAGATATGCTGTAAAGTTTCACTTTAAAAGATGTGGGGAAGTAAAGACCACAAACCACATTTAGACATGCCTTAGTTTTTGCCCTCTTTCCCATAGCATCCACTCCAAATCCACTCAGAGACCACTGACATTGAGCTAGACTGACCTTGGCTGACCTAGTTCTTAGGTCTGTGTTAGTTATTTGACAGGTCACATCTCTGAAATTCTTAGGTTATGACAACACTGAGAGGTACAGGTGCTCTGTGTAGCACAGTGGGATCTCGTACACTGTAACCCCATAATGACAGTTATAATAATGAAGACCTGACATCAGAAGATGCTGTCATGTGACTTTACAAAATGTTTACTCTTCATACTAGCAATTCAACTAGTATAGCACTACTATTGTACAATAGGTAAGTGTAAAACAAGGCAGCCCAGGGGTCATTTGTAGTGGTATCTGAGAACTCGGGAAACTCAGGACCAAGTTTTGGTGCTGTCTCATACATACTTTTTGATTTCAGGGGAGTTATTTAGCCTCCTTGTAACTCAGTCTTCTGTCTGGAAACTGAGGATACTGATGCTTTTGTACTTCAGAGGAATATTACACTAATAAATATGTCAAAATTTCTGGAGTTTCAGGATGGGATGGTAAACACCATACAGTCAGACTTCGTTTATCTGTGGTCAGATTGTCTGGGCCACGGACAAAAAGTCAGCTGGGGTCTAACATGATTTATTAGCTCGGGCACAGTACCATGTGAACACAGTTACGCTCATTCTAGAGCCAGCTCTGCTCTGGAAAGTGTACATCTGCTTTGGTGAGAACCTAGCTGGCTCCATCCGGAGGCAGCTCAAGTACTTTGGCACCACATGCCCACAACCAGAACTGTCAGGGTGTGGAAAGGAGCAGAAACACCCAGCTCGGAGCCAGGCTGGATCCAGATGTGTTTATGAGACCTGGCACCATGCCGGCTCTGCCAGACCCAGGCTGCCTCCCCAGCTTCCACACCTGCTCCATGGTGTCCCAGGTCTTCTGGGGCTCATTATGTCCAGCACCCTGAACAAGCAGCCATGGCTTGCTAATACCTGCATCGCTGGGGTACAGGCTGTGAGTGAGGAGCAGGGAGATCAGATAGCTCTGTGGGGTCAGTGTAGTTGATGCTGTGAGAATTAACAGGCCCTCCTGCGTCAGAGCTAAGTTCACCTGGAAACTCTTGGGTGCTGCCTTGTTTCATCCTTTCTTATCTGCACTACTGAGGTTCCTGCTTTACCAGCTCTACAGTACCTTTGCCAAGTGGAGATATAGCTAGAAACAGCTAAATATCACTTGCTAAAGTTGTACTTTAGGACTTCAAGAGCCATCATCCTGGGACAATGAAAGTGGTGCTTCAAAGACTTTAGGAAGGCTTTAGGAAGTATGAGCTCAGATTTTAAAGAGCTAGAAGAAAAGGAGGGGAAAATAAATACATAAAGGTCTTAAAGCCAGGGATGAAAGAAGGAAATAGAGTTAATTACCAAACACTGCGGGAAGAAAAATAAGGAAAAAAAAGGGTGAAAACCGCGGGAGAGCAGTGCGGAGGACAAGCTTTCCCGAGGCTACGAGCAGTGCAGGGACGCGGCGAGGAGGCATTGCGGGAGCGGGAGAAGCGCGCCGACTGAGGCAAAAGCCTCCACCGG
>NW_009925735.1:0-1789 GCF_000696875.1 Nestor notabilis | reverse complement strand
ATCTCCCCTATTCCCACTTAATCCATCCCAACCCCCCCCATTCCTACTTAATCCATCCCAAATCCCCATTATTCCCACTTAATCCATCCCAAATCCCCCCATTCCCGCTGGGACTCACTTGACCCCCGGCAGCAGCTGCTGTTGGGTGATGTCGTCCGAGAGCTCATCGGAGCCACCATAAACACTGGGAAAAGGGGGAAAAATGGGAAGGGGATTGGGATGAGATGGGAATGGGGATGGGAAGATGGGAATAGGGATGGGACAAGCAGGACTCACGTTTCTCCCACCGAGGACTTGGCGTATTTCTTCATGTAATACTCGCCCAGCTCTTCCTCCCGCTGATCCCTACGGAAAAACAGGAGGAAAAGGGGCATGGGGATGGAGAGACACTGGGAATGCCGGACACGGAGAATGTTGGGCACGGGGATGGAGGAATACTGGGAATGCCGGACATGGGGAATGCTGGGCATGGGGATGGAGGGATACTGGGAATGCCACATGCTGGGAATGCTGGGACACTGGGAATGCTGGACACAGGCAATGCCAGGCACTGGGAATGGAGGGACACTGGGAATGCTGGACACAGGGAATGCTGGGCACTGGGACTGCTAGGCACAGGGAACATTGGACACTGGAAATGCCAGACATTGGGAGCATTGGATACTGGGAATGCTGGACACTAGGAATGCTGGACAGAGGGAATGCCGGACACTGGGAATGGTGTCACCTCCAGAGGTTCTGCAGGCGCCGTGCTCCGGAGCGATCCTCGTCCAGCACCACGTTGTCGATGTTGGAAGCTGAGAGGAAGAGGAGGAGGAAGGTGAGAGCTGGGAATTAAGGGGGGTGAAGGGGGATCCCAATGGGAATGGGAATATCGGGGGGGTCTTACCTTCGATCTCCTCTTCCCAGGGTAAGGAATGACGGTGGAGATGGAGCGAATGAGCGGCACGAGAACCCCCCACGGGATAAAGGGGAGGCAGCGTTAGGAGAGGGGGCAGGGAAGAGGGAAAAGGGACTGGGAAGAGGGAAAAGGGGGTGGGAAAGGGTGAAAGGGACTGGGAAAGGGGGGAAAGGGACTGGGAAAGGGAGTGGGAAAGGGACTAGGAAAAAGGGGAAACGGACTGGGAAAGGGGGAAAGGGAGTGGGAAGAGGGAAAAGGGCTTGGGAAAGAGGGAAAGGGAGTGGGAAAGGGGGGAAAGAGGACTGGGAAAGGGGAAAAGGGACTGGGAAAAGGGACTGGGAAAGGGGGGAAAAGGGAATGGGAAGAAGGAAAAGGGCGTGAGGAAGGGAAAAAGGAAAGAAAAGGGTCGGAAAGAGAATGAAAAGGAGAGAGAAAGAAGTTGGGAAGAGAGAGAATGGGGGAAAGGTTGGGAAGAAGGGAAAGGGGATGTGAAGAGAGGAAAAAGAGGGAAAATGGGAGAAATGGATTAAGAAGAAGGAAAAGGTGATGAAGAAGAGAAAAAAGGGGATTGGGAAGAGATAAAAAGAGGTTGGAAAAAGGAAAAAGTAGAACAGGAAAAGGGAAAAGGGATCAGGAACACGGAAAAGAGCTTGGGAAAAGGAATAAAAAAATTCAGAAGAGAGAAAAGGAAATCGGGAAGAGGAAAAAGGGGCCAGGAAAAAGGAAAAGGGGTTAGGAAAAGCGATGAGGAAAAGGGAAAAGGTCCCAGGAAGAGGGAAAAGAGGGTCAGGAAAAGGGAAAAGGGGTCGGGAAGAGGGAAAAGGGGGTCGGAAAGAGGGAAAAGGGGATTGGGAAGAGGGAAAAGGGGCCGGGAGAAGCACGGGACCC
>NW_009925734.1:0-7472 GCF_000696875.1 Nestor notabilis | reverse complement strand
TCTAACACAAACCAGTCTGGGATTCTGTGACAGTCTCCTAAATACACGAGTAATACTCATTCCTCCTTGGTGTTGATGTGCAACACCCATGATATCTCACTGTCCCCATTATTGTCAGTCCAGAGGTATTGGACCAAGTGTTCTCTGTCCCCAGTACCCCATGCAGATCCGCTGCTGCTTTTCATGGCCAAACCACCCACTGCTTTCACGCTGATCTTGCTCTTGTTCAAAGTGGAATGTTTCATTTTATGGGTTCCTTACCGGTGTGCTGTGCAAGACATTTGCTTGCAGAGACCTCCTGCTGTTCCCAAAAGGGTATGACACAAAAATAGGCCTTTCTTAAAAGAGTTATCTACTAAGAGATAACCTTATGATTATATTTTCTTTCTACACTTCACTGACTGTTCCTAAGCACCGTGCAGAGCTGCTCCGAGCAGGATTTCCCTCCTCCAGGAGTGGATGGTTTTGATCTGGTGCAGAGAATGGCGTAAAGGTCAAGCAGCGTGCTGACTTGTAACTGTTCTCTGGAACTCATAACCTTACCGGAGTTTATAGCCTCCAAGCGCAGTCCCCAGGAGGGAACCACCCTTCTCGTGAGCAGCCATTCAGTGGGCTCAGCTGAAATTTAAACGTAGAGCTGCCTCCTCAGAGGCCAGGGGAAGGGAGCCCTGGCTCTGCGTAACGTGTGCGCACATGGCACACCCTGAGCAGCAACTGAGCTTCGTCCCAGCCCCTCTCTGAGTGCGGGAGCTCCGGGTGTGCCTGGGGATGACTCGAGGGATGGGCTTCAAGCCAAAAACGGCCGCAGAGGAAGCGCTGTTCCCAAGGGATCGCTGTCAGGTGGATGGGACTGGTCTGGTGGCTCAGGGAACTCCATGGGAATACCTGTTTATCCAAAAAGCTGTACTCGTTTGTAATGTACTTGCTTGTAGCATCCTGCCAAATGCCCTCCCTCACATGCCAAGCTGAAAGCCAGGGAAACTGTTGCTGCTGGGGCCATGCATGTGTCTGATCCAGGGAGTCTTTTTGTGGACGCAGAATGGGGAGGAATTTTGGCTGTCAGAAGCAGTGTGATATTGCTCAATCATGTCTGAATTCTTTGGGTTAATTTGAGGAATGGGAACACCTCAGCTGCTGTACGGTTTCTTCTCAGCTCATTCAACTGCGGTTAAAGTGGTTAAAGGGGACCCTGTTGCTCTCTTGCCTCTGTGTTCCTGAAGGGATGAGTGTAGAGAAAAGCGTTTTCTCTCCCTCCTCTAAACGTAACTGTACTTTTGCACATTTTGAGTAAAAGTGTATTTCCTTTCAGCTGCTGATTCTGGATTAGAATCCATGTATACTGTTAATTGAATAATCATTTGGAGGCACCAGTGCTTCCAAGGGGGTTAGTGTGAATTTTTCTGTTTTCAGGGGTTATTTTCTTACTCACCTGGTTCTTTTCTTTATCTCCCTTAACATTTAGTCAAGCGATTGGGTGGAGAAAGCCACAGGAGAGATGCAAGAAGCGCAAGCATAAACTAATACCAACATGCCTGTGTGTGTTATGCCCAAGAACCCATCCATATGGAGCCAATCCCTTAGGGAGCAGGGCACAGGTGGGAATGCAAAGCTCAGCCAGTTCTTGTGGGAAGTGTTTCCTCCGAGCACAGGCAATGCCACACACAGAGCAGCTGTGTTGTGAGCAGGCACACCTTGTGCAGATGCCTTATCGGTCTGATGAGGGCAGGCGCTGGGTACCAGCAGTGGTTGTGTCATCGTGGTCCCTGATGCTGCTCTGACAGAAAGAGAATAGAGGAGTCATGAAACCAACCCCTTTGTGTCCCCACAGCGATGTGTGTTCCTGATTTTGAAGGGTGAGAATTCTAGCACCAAACCAGTGTGCGATCTGGCTCTGAATTCTCTAGAGAGGTGGTTCGTAAGCACAGGACTGTCATCTTGTCTTTGGCCTGTTGAAAGAAAACCTCCCCATCTTAGGACATGCCTCCTGCAAAGAACAGTTGAGTGAGTGGAAGGATTTCTTGTGAAGGTGTGCAATGAAACCTGGAACACACCTGGTAAGAGTCTGGGAACTGTGTTCAGTTTATACGGTTGTCACAGAACTAGCTTATGTCTTGGTAGCTTATGTCCAGGCAGCATTCCCTTCCTACCAAACGGAGGAATCAGCCGGGGGTTGTGAGATGCTCAGGAGTGACAGTGAGGAGGCCAGTGGAGCTGATTCTCCTGCAGGCAGTGGCTCCCTGTAGCAGGTATGTGACACTGGGAGAACAGGAGGTGGAGGTGGCTGGTCTGGAATTCGGTTCTGCTGTGATGGCTTCCCCAGTGTCACCAGAAGGCCAGATTAGAGAAGATTCTGTATGAAAGCAGGATGTGAAAGTGTACAAAAGCTGCAGCAGAAGCGAGGAAAACCCTCTTCAGGCTTACGCTTTGCTATCCAGGGCACAAGGAATTCACAGAAACATTGTGGGAATATAGAAATCTTTTATAAGTCGCCAGGGCCTGCACAGCAGGACAAAGAAATGTGCATCTGGCCTCAATGGTGGGAGCAGAAGATGGCTGGGGGGGGCAGTGATCCAGCCTTGTGTAAAGTAAAGCCCTTGAACAAATGCTGTCACTTCTCTTGCAGGTGATTGCCCTTGTGATGGATGCCTTCACAGACACTGATATCTTCAGTGACCTTCAGGATGCCTATAACAACCGCAAAGTTCCTGTCTACATCCTTCTTGACCAGGGCTTTCTACCCCATTTCTTGGAAATGTGCAAGAATTTGGGAGTCTGTCCCGAGCAGGAAAGTGTAAGTGCTGACTGTGGGTGCCTGCGCGTGGTTTGATTTTTTTGTGGTACACTTTATGGTTATGGATGTCAAAGTTGCACTTCTGCAAACCAGCAGACTCCCTTGAAAGAGCACAGCCTCCTGTCTGTTTGGTAACTGGTGTAAAAGGGGGTTTTCTGACATGTTTCTCAGCTCCTGAAGATCAAAGCTCAGTATCGCATGGTTTCAGTGCGGTCTAATCCAACATGTGAAACTGCTCACAAACGCAGCGAAAGCCATGCAGAAAAGGCACGTGTCCTCTGCTGTGCTTCCTGTGTGCAGGAGCTGCAGCCGTGCCATGCACCTGCCCTGTGTGGGTCGGGTGTGCACTGTGATCCCCGTCCCGAGGAAGCAATTGATCTTGCGAGATGTAAGTAGCTTTGTTCTTTGGCTCAAGGAACTGCTTGCTGAGGAAGCAGAAGCACGGCTCAAGGGAGGATGGCTCTGGTACCATCTCTTTGCTTTCCTAATACGTGGTTGCTTTCTTTTGAAAGGGTTTGGATGATGTGACCCAGGTGATTTATTAATTCCTCTGAATATAGGCTGACATGACTGTTACCGCATGGCTTGGAATGGCTTATGTTCACTCCAGTGAGAGCTCCTCTGGATGGGGAACCCTTCCAGCCTCCTGGGCAGTAACGAATCAGAACTGGCTGTTCTCTCCACAGACTCTCCTCGTCTAACAGAAATTTAACTAGCAACACGTGCAGACAGCATGAGGAAGTTCATTGCAATCCCATCTTCTTTAGTGTGCCTAGCTGCTTTTAGGTAGAATTGCTAATCAAAACTTTTTGGAAGTTCACTTAGATCTGTTATTACTTTTTCCCTTTTCTGAAACAGCTGCTGAGAGTTCGAACCCTCACAGGGAGCACGTACTACCTGAGATCAGGTGCCAAAATTGTTGGGAAAGCCCACGAGAAGTTCATGTTAATTGATGGCATTAGAGTGACAACAGGCTCCTACAGGCAAGTATTGGGGTCTGATGGTGCTGGTGAAGCTACAGAAAGGGGGGGGTTCTGCAAGAAGAATGTATGACCTCTGCTGTTTGCCTGGTATTAACGAAAGCCAATGGCAAGTGGACTGGCTGCGTCTAGGTGGGGCTAATGCAAAACTGGAAACAGCTTTGGAAAACTGTTTTGCACAACTTGTTGCTAGCAAAGCACTTGGCCATGGCTAAATAGAGCTCTTCCTGAAGAAGAGAGAATGAATAGTCTGTCAGCTTTATACCTTTCTTTATGCACAGCTCTGCTAAGCTGAGTCTTGCTATCTGTATGTTATGTGCTGAAACTCACTGGGGATTAACTGTGGCTCTTGTTTTGTTCTCAATAGTTTCACATGGTCCGATGGGAAGCTGAACAGCAGTAACTTGCTGCTATTGTCAGGGCAAGTGGTTGAACACTTCGACTTCCAGTTCAGGATTCTTTATGCTCAGTCAATGCCCATCAGCCCTAAGTGTCTGTCCAGCTGCAGGAACAGTGGGATATTTGATCACCTGGTGAGCAGAATAGAGTCCTCTAAAGAATATACTGTGGAAGGCAACTTGAGAGCAGAATTTGCCAGATTGTCTAGTACTCCAAAGAAACTATTGAAAGAACCAGATCAGGCTGAAGATAGTTCTGGAGAAAACTCTTGTAACCTGGGGCATTCTTGCCTCTCTGAAGGGGAGTGGTTCAGCAATCAAGTGGCCATTGTGGAACGGAGAAGCACATCGACTCAAACTGGCCCATGGGAAGAGAAGCGGGCAGTGCCTGTGTGTAATGCTGCCACGCAGACCTATTCTGTGACAGCAGAAACTGGCACGCAGGCATCAGTTGCTGCTAGAATGATGGGCACTCAGACTTCGGTCTTGTTGAAGACTGCAGTGACACAGACAAGGGAAGATGAGTACACAGAAACACCCCTGCTTCACAGAAAGTTGTCAAAAGAAGGATCTCTGTCTGGAAAGGCTGTATCAAGTTCTAGTCTGTGGTCACTGTCTTCATCCTCATCCCAGTGCTCTCTTGCCAGCTCTACTGGCTCTGTTTCTTCCCTCCGGTCCTTTGAATATCCTATCGGTCACAGGGCAGAGTATTTCCAGAAGCTGCACAAGGAGAGGCAGTTTCACTACTCAACTATCAGGTCAAAGCTGAGCCACATGGTGCACATCCTGTCCCGAAGGGGACGTGAGCCTGAAAGCTACGTGTCCCAGTACACGGGAAGATGCCACCTGAAACAGAGGCGTGACATCAGTGGCAGCCTGCGCAGCCTCCGGGACCTTTCCCTCTATTCTCTGAATAAACGATGACTGCACTGACTGCAGAACACACAAGCTCCAGTCTCAAACTGCAGTCACTCTGTTCCTGCCGATTACCCCACTGCCTTCCAGGACTTTTCCTTTTTTTTAATACACGTGTACGTCCCCCTTCAGCACTTTGTTTTATACTATGCAGTTTAAGCAATAAAAAGAAGAGGTGTTTATTTATATGGTAACTACTTACATGTTCCTCTTATATGTGTTAGTGGTGAAGGTTCCTTTTAATTCTGGATGTATAACCTGGAAAGTAAACTGATTACTGCTTTCTAGGATTGGTAATGCTCTGGCTTGATGCACATTTGGAAGAACCCAAGTCAGATGGGTCCTGCTCGGATGCAGATTCGGTGACATCAATGTATACTCCTTTTTTTTAATATTGGCTTTTTTCCTACTTTATCTTTGGCATGAGGGGAAACAACTTTTATAAAGAGCCATAAAGCTGATTTTATTCTGACTTCAGCAATATTTACATTACTTTTCCATTAAAGTTGTGAAAGGGTCTAATGGAGCTGCTGCAAGTTCTTATCTTCAACTGTATCCTTTGCCCATCATTCAAACCTTCTGAAATGGGCTGAGCTAATTTAGCTTTTCAGTTTGATCATCCCCTCGTGCTTTTGTGTAGATACATATATACACACACACACTTTTGTGTATATGCATGTGTGTGTATGTGTGTGTGTGTGTATATATATATATACACACACATCCTCAGAAGAGCATCACTTTAAAACCCAGACAGGAAAGTAGCAACTTTGCACTCCACTATAGCTGTACCCATTTTAGAGACAGTAAACCATGTAAATGTTTTCAGTAGTTGGAACTAAAAGCTGGATCTATTGGACCTGTACCACTACTGATGGGAAGGTGGTGTTGAAGTGTTGGGTTTTGTGCTTGAGAGCAGAGCTGAGATGGTATCTGGAGTTTGTGTCTTGCTGCTCCACCCGTTGGACTTCTCTTTTGGAATGACTTCAAGGAACTTGTGCAACTTGTTACACAGAGTTGAGACTTTCAGTCCTAGCACTGTAAAATGAGCGTCCAGCTCTGGCTCAGCCTAGGAACATCTGAGCCATCTTGGTTCTATGAAGAGACCTGTACAAAATGTAGAGGTGAGCCAACCACAGGGCACATGACAAAGCCCCTGTTTAAAAGCAAACTGGCATGCACTACAAAATGCTATGGGCTATGTTTGGTAATGTTGGACAAGGTTAAGAGTGAGAAAAAAACCACCCCCAAACCCACCCTTTCTCTTTAAACTGTCCTACCTGAAATATCCTCTGTTTTCTGCTCTGCTTATCCTTTCTCCCCTACTAGCTTGGTTTTAGGAGCTGCAGTGCCGCTCTAGTTTTTCAATATATTCTATTTTCAGTACTAAATGCATCCTAGGTTAAGTTGCTTTGCAGAGGCATGACATGGCTCTGCGAGCAGCAGTCTGCGTGTGTCTGCACTTGCTGCATTACTCTTCTGAGCAGTGCGGAGGGTCTGAGACCTGACCTGTGCTGTTCTCCTTTGGCCCTGCATGTGAATGACCAACCGGGCTGTTCTGCCAAGTCAAACCAGGGCCTGGGCTGTGTATTTTCCCATTTATCCCCACGTGTCCAGTAGATGGCACATTTCAGCTGTTGTCTTTAATATTCCTGTAAACAGCAAAGAAAGGGGGAATAAACCGAAAAATATCCAAACCACAGAAAGGCTGCAAGTCCAGTGTAAACAGCAATGCTGCTTATACTGTTTACAGATATCCATGTAGCATAAAGAGGCTTAGCTGCTTTTGTTGCTTGGATTTCAAAGCAGCCACTCCTGTAAGGAAGGAGGCAGACGTACAGAGGCGTGCAGATTGAGGCAGAAAAGCTCTGTCTGTGCTTAAGAGGTAGGAAACTGGTCCCACGCGTTGAAACAACGGGGAGTGAAGTGAGTAGCAGAAAGTGAGCTCAGATGCACTCTCAAAGCCAATTTCGAGTGCCTGTGCTCAGCAGTGCTTCAATGTATGTAAAACCAAGGTACGTGCTATGTACCTTTATTACACTGTGCAGCTGTTACGGTGCTCTCACAAGAACAAGAACCAGTTTACAAATAAACTCATTTTGCCGCGGGGGTCTTCACCTGATCGTTGCAGAGCTTTGTTTTCTGTTTGTTTGGTGTTTTGGACCCCGACGTCTCTTCAGCACCTCCCTGTGCTTGGAGCTCGCCTGCTGCCCTGGGCTCGCAGAGCAGGCTGTGCTGGGGCGCCTGCCCGGGGGGGCGCCTTGGCCGTCCCCAACCTTAGGAGCAGCCCTTTGATCACTGAGGCAGCAGCGCCAGGGCTGTATTTCCTCTCCCCGCTTAATGCCAGGTTTGAGCGTTCGCGGATGCTTCTTCCCTGGGCGGCTGATC
>NW_009925733.1:0-15000 GCF_000696875.1 Nestor notabilis | reverse complement strand
CTTCTTTCTTAAGTTCTTTATCTACTTTCTTTGAGTAAAGCTATTTAATACTGGAGATTGTGGAAAACATTTGTTCATGATTATCCAGACATACAGTCAAACAAGACTGAAACAAGAGCAGCATGCAAAAATGTATTTAAGGACTATCATCCCAAAATGCTGCTAAAAGCTATTAACCAGTACGTGTTAATTGCCAGAGCATTCATATTAATTTTCACTTCGGGCCCAACATTGTGGAATATTTCCCCTGATACATTTTAAACAAAGTTTAATTTAAGGAACTGCTTCTATCAACACTTATGAAAATTAACAGCCAAGCAATTAGCACTCATGAATTATCCCCTCCCCCATGCTTTCTACAGCATCATTTTTAAAACAGTTGCTACAAGAGAAATTGTTGGGTTTTAACCCATTACCAGAATTAACCATAAGAAACCTTGTAACACTATCCAGTGGTACCACTCCTCACAAAAGGATTTTCAGCATCTGTCCAGCCAAAGATCATGCTGAGCTACTTTTGTTTCGATTATCTCCCATAGTCAACACGCAAACCTCTTTAAAGTCAGAAAAGCCAGACTTCCTTAATCAGCATTTTCAACTAGTAGTCATGAAAACAGAGATAAAAGTTAAAACTCTAGTCTGCACATAGGAAAGATTTCTGGCCTTGTAACTCAAGTTTATCCTAGAGCTGAATGATCCTTTCCTTACATTTTGACTGTGGTTTTCCAACTTTCTTCTCTGACTATTTTGCATCTCTGCAGCATCTCTGTTTTGATTGTCCTGAAACACTTCTCTGTCTGCCAACATCCTGCTGGGGCTGTAGGAGCAGCCCTGTGGTGGCAAACATCTCAAAAATTGGATTGACAAGACATTTTAGTGATTAAAATTTCTTAAAGGTAGCAGAGACTTGGAAGAAAAATGAATGTGGGCTGGCTTCAGAGATTATTTCAAGGGGAACTGCAAAGAGAGGCCTTAGCAGGAGTTACACATTCAGTACATGGTTCCTACAAAACTGAATGTTTGATCGTAGCATGGTTTTTTTCTTTTCCAGTAACTAAATACATCTTGGTAACATTTTTCTTACTAGTGGGAATGACCATGCAGTTGAATACTCTTGACACTAATACTGTACTAAATCAGGATCCTTTAAGATTAGTACCTCAAAGCAAACTCAGCGCTACGCTTTCCAGCAACTCGTGTAAGTTACACTTGTGATTTGAAAAGAAATAGTCTAGATTTCTGTAGAATGAAAAGATAACACATGCTTTTAAAACAATTAATGAAAGCATGAAACTACATGTTGTGAATCTCACAGTTGTGTCACTGAAACGAGCCATTACAACACCCCGGTGTTTCAGTTGTAGTGTCTGGCTATGACCTTCCAATCTGTGTTACAGTCAGTCTTATTTTCCCAACCTTATTAAAAGTCAGTGAGTTGGAACAATAAGCCATCAGAGTTTGATTTTCCAAATTCTGTAAACAGAAACAGTCATAGATTTATCTATAAAATGGATGATATTTAATCTGGAAATCCTAATTTTAAATCTGACTTCTTAAGCCTTCAAGTAATTTTCTATACAAATGGCAAAGTAATTGTAAATAACTAAAGGCTTCTTTTCATACAATATTCTTAGCAAGAGTTTTCAGGATTCATTAGCCAAGATGTACAACCCACATGATATACAAACCATGGAAAGAGATGCAGGGGTTTGGTTTACTTTAACTGTTCTATGGAAAAGCTTGAAGATAGAATCAAGAGTAGTTATTGTGTACGTGTATCTTTCGTTAAGAGCTGAAGTTTACCATGTATATGGAAGCCACAGACCTATCTTGTGTAGTTGTGGGACAAGAATGACCTGAATTCTTGAGCTGATTCGAATGCTTCCATTGCAGTTGCATTTCACAAGCCATATTCTCTACTGTTTTGATAATTAATGAACTGATCAGAAGAAGAAGAAATTAGAGTGCTTTAAAATTTTATTATTTCATAAAATTGCAGAAGTGGTTATGAAAAAGACACTCTATCTGGCAGAAAACACCTGCAAGATGTAAGTATATTAATAAATCGGTTTGGTTGATATTAGAGCACGCAGTGTTTTCTTATTTTTAACCGATTAGCTGAAACAATACATCAAATGTTGGAAGGAGGAGGGAAGGCCCCTGAAGAGAATGGTTTTATTTGATTTTGGGTCCGTTAGGGAGTTGAATTAGTGGTAACTTAAAACAATTCAGAATGCAGCTGAGTGCACACATGAACAAAGAGCTTCGGCACAGCAAGTAGAGAGCTCTCCTCATGCTTTGCCAGTGCTCCACAAAACGGGTGTTACTCAAGCTGAAATCTGCTTTACAACCTCCAAATACACATATATAAACCAAAGGCCTAGTTATAATCTCAAAGATTTCAGAGCCACTGAGATCCCTTGAGTAAATACATAATTAAGTAGGGTTTTTTTTAAGACATGTTTAATTAGGCCCCTAGCCCCTCCTCATCCCCCCTGCCTCTCCCCAATTATGTACCACTTCCCCAAGAGATATGTGGCTCTGTTAATTATGTAAATAAGTCATGCACTATTCCCTGAAAGAATTGTATTTATGTGAAAAATACTACTCATCTATTATCAATAAAAATAAATGAGACTTGTGATATTTCATTAAAAATATTTTTTTAAAAGCTAGATGGTTTTTGAATTTACATTACTGTCTGGAAATACAACAAAACTGAAATAAAATAACTCACTACTGAACTATAATGTTTCTTCTGTATCTCAGATGGTCCAGTATTTAAAAATAAATAATATACACAGCGAGTTTAGAAAAAAGGCATCTTGGGCTTGTGACCATTAAAACACCTCTAACTGAGTTAGCACTAATTCCCACGTGCCAGTAAGTATGAAATAACAACAGAGGCAGCTTTTGCTATGTGGACTTCATAGTTTAAATGTTACCATTTCACAATCTTCTGAACACTTCTAGATACGTTAGTGGAATTACATATCTGACTTTCCACTTCAAGAATACTGAACAGAATATGAAATTCTTCCATCACAATGGTAATGAAGCTCAAACTTCATACTCCCACAGGAGATTCCACAGATAAATCCAGCAGAAAACTTATCAGTGCAGCAGTTATAATTGTTTTGGAACAATGACACTGATACATCACACCCATGTTTATATCTCTGATTCCAGAGTTTATGGCAGAGGAAAATATTTGACAACAAAGAGTATGTAAACAAGGAAAGACAGTTACCCACAGCTCTAAGTAACATCAAATGCAAACTCTTCAAAGGAATGTAGTCAAGGAATGAATTTGACCTACCAGGTTTCAATGAACCTCCTCCACGTATTACAGACCTGAGTACTTGAGCAGAACGTAGTTTAGTCCTTTTTTTGCCTCTGATATTGACCTAATGATGTTTCAGCTTTACACCCTCAAAACAGACAGTGGCTTTTCCCACCCTCACCGGAGCAGTTTGAGAATAAAGACAGCATAAATCATGGAATATTTAGCAAGTGCTGTTATGGAGCCAGACAGAATAGATAGAGAAGCATGTTTCTAGGTGTCTGCTTTAAAATAACTGATGGCCTACTATAAAGCCTAGTTAAAGCTTGAACAAGTAAATGCACACAATAAATAACTACCTAAGGCATCCTCAGGTCAGGGACCTCCTGGGTATGAGAGAAAAACATTTGGTCCACCTACCTTGCCGTCAAATTTTGAGTACTCATTGAAGGGGTTATTCAGCTGCAGCGGGCACTGTTCCAGTCGCACAGACAGTATTGACTGTTTCCCAGAACATGGAGATTTTACTCGGAAATTCTTCTTTTCAAATAGTGAGCTCAGCTCCTCTGCTGTAGATCAGAAACGAGATCAGAGTTGTACAAGGAGACCTACAGAGGCCACTGTTCACCACAGAAAGATAACATTTTAAGAGGGAGAACAAAATAAAACATATAGACTTCCATTTCTAAATCAACATGTCTAAACTATGCCAAAGAACTGTTGATACATCTATGATAGGCCATGCAGAAGCATTTCCAGCTGAGCTCGATACACATTACAGAGCAATACTACACTATCCCATTACCACATTATAACATCACTGTGCTGCCAGCAGTAGGCTTGGGACTACACTGACCTAAAAGATTTTACTTCTCATGGTAGACTGGATTTGGTCTCCTCTCAAAAAACCACTCAAACCTGAAAACACTATTCCAGACAAATAGCCTGGACAATAAAAACTAGCAAATTGCTAAAGACAAAGGTGGTAAGAGTGAGTTTTTATGTGGTCTGGGAAGGCTCATAAAGACTTGGACAAACAGAAATTTTTATATGAAAAGTCTGCAGAGCTGAATTTCCAGTAAGTGTTTAACTCAAAATTTACAGGCATACTTTAAAAAAAAAAAAACCAAACAAAAAACCAAAAAAACCCACCAAATTAGGACTTCTTATATTACAAGGACACTATAAAATCAGGACAGAGCCCAGGGTGTTTTAGCATATTAGTACTGATGGGTCTCATCTGCAAGAAGCCATGACTGAATCTGGACAAGGTTTTCCACATCTGCTCTAGGAGCCAGGTATCCCCAAACTCCATCAATCACTGCCTGAGAACCAACAGAACCAATACCAGCTCTCCTAGACCAGCTCTGCTCTGCGTTCCTACATTTGGATTCTCTTGCATCTCAGAGATTTACATGTTGCTCCTCCAGAGAAAGGAAACCTGCAGGGAGTTGGTTAATTTCTTAAAAGATGAAATTAAAACTTGACAAATTATAACTAGTCAAAAGCTCAGTTTATTTTTATCAGCAGATTGCCTGAAAACTCAGACAGTTGGCAAAAGTGCTAAATAGTGGCACTAGGAGATACCCAACAGTCTTGTGAGAGGCTGCGATGAACCAAAAGAGCTTGATTAAATCTCTTTTAAATGTGGCAACTTAAACTCCATGAGGTATTTTGGTTTTTTAACAAGCTTATTTCCATGTAAAAAAAATAAAATCTCAATCTCAGTTGCAATTATGCTAGAGTATTACCCTTCACTGGTATTTCTTGGGCATTTGAGAAGTACTCTGTACCTTGGAATGCAATATAAGGGTTTTATTGGTTCAAGTGAAAAAGCAAGTATTCTATCTTCAAGTTTTGTCTCTAGGGAAATGTTAAGATGATTTGTCTATTGTTTCCTTTGTTGGGATGTACAAAAAGAGGATCTCAAGAATTCTTCTGAATTTTTAGTGTGACATCTGTTTTGCTTTGAGTGTTGTACAGTTCTTACTCAAATCAAGTACCTCATACGACCGAAGAGTTTATATACAGTACATTCTACATCCATTACAATTGTAAATCCAGGTGCCTGACTGCAGGTTTCCTTTTCCAGAAAAATTCATAAAAATCAACTCATTTAGGAAGAACCACCCAAAACTTTTTAATGATACCTAGAAGATAGACAAGGTTTCTGAAGGACTACCATCTTCCACTGAGCAGTTTGTCAGTTAATTCCTAACAGACTTGGGCTTCAAGAGTTCCAATTACAAACACTGAAAAAAGCCCCCGCATTTTAATTTCTCAAATTTCAGGGAAAAAACCAGATCATATTTTTATATAAAACTGCTTTAATTGTATATTTTTTAATTCTTAATTAAAACTAAGTTTTGCTGTGAGTCTACACTATGTGTATTTTTCTGCTTCTGTGATTTTGTTAGCTATATGAGCTATGCTATGTGGGCTGAATGCAAGGCTTTTGAAAGATTCCCTTGATATATTGTTAATTTACATTTTATATGCTCTGAAATGAATGAATGTAAGATGTAAATACAACGCCTTATTTCTTGCTTTTATCTAAAAACACCTAGTATTTTATAAAAAGGATAACCTTTTGTACGTATATCCCTATTTGGTTTATAGGGCCCACAGACTGCTTTACTAACAGAATTTGATCTCTACACTGCACGAAGCTGAAACATTCATTTTACTGAAAGAGAACAGATGCACAGAAAAGTGATGTGAATTGGTGGCACCACAGAACAAAAACCACCAGACCTCCACTTCCAGTCCGTCAGCTACCCCTGAAACACCTTTGTTTGCTAAACCTCTAACTGTCTCCGAATGTATAGAGATTTCCTTTTTCAAGTCTTTACACTACTACCATCTTATCTCTCAAACTCATTTCTGACAAAGCAAACAGCTTGTCTCATGACAGCAGGGAAACAGATGATGAGCAGAAAATATTCTTTTTTTCCCCCTCATTATCATACACAAAATTACTTGTCTCTCACTTCCCTTTATCCTGGTTGGTGTACCTTTATTTCTGTACATAGTAATAAAAATGGAAATCACAAATACAAAATTGCCAGATGCCTCAAATTGCAACTACAGATCCAACTGCAGGACAGCAGAGATGCCTAGAAGAGATTCTCCCTATAGCAAGGCATCTCTCTGATGAGTGATCACTGGAGGTGGTGTCACCAGACTCTAACAGGACAAACCAGAAACTTTACAGTATCCTTGCAGTTTGCATGGGTTCCATCATAGGCTCGACTTTGTCTAAAGCTCAGTCAGAAGAGGGAAGCCAAATTCCCCCCATCGAAGAGCAGCTATTTCTGTTGCTATTGCACTCGTACGTATTTGCCAATAATGCTGAACCCAAGAAACAGAACAAAGCCTCATACGCACACGCTTGACAGGGAGGAGGACACAGTGGACATCCTCCAGGGCTCCTCTCTTTCCTGGCCTCTTCCTACTGTGTTGTTCTTCACATAAATAAGTGAGAAACGTGCAGAATCTCTGTGCCTGAGCAGAGAAGGAAAATCAGCTCTGCCAAGAGACAGCGAGTGCCTGGAGTTTCCACATAACTTACTTATTTTTTTATTCAAATTTCTTCTGCAGCAGGGAGCACATTCCTACAGAGGGGGACACTTCCATCACTGCTGGCTGACAGATTATGTCTATCTTCAGGGCAGCACATAAAAGGAACTAAGCGTCGTGGTGAAGCCCACATGAATAAGATGACACAAGCAGCATAGACACAGCAGGGGACTGGAGTCTGAGTGCAATTCAGTGTAAAGCAGTATCAAGCAGCGTATAGATGGGGATAGAGAAAGAGAATTGCATCATCATTGGTCAATCGCTATAAAATATTGAGCAAAGAGAGTTGGAGGTTATGGTAGATTAACCTTTAAAACCTACAACTCTGCTTACAGAAGTAGAAAGGCAAAAACATTTTAGAATGCATTAACAGAGGTATCGAACAAGCTGAACAGTGTTCTAAGGATTAGTGCAACTGTGTTGCTCATGTGAGCAGCTTTGCTCACTCCTCTAAAAAAAGATATTGTAGAGCTGGAGAAGGTTCTGCAGATGACAGCCAGGAAGATTCAGGGATTTAGGCAAAAAAAGGAGATTACATGGAGACCTCATTAAGATACACACAAATTTTGAAAGAAGTAGGCATGACAGACCATACAAAGGTTTGAATGTATGTTAAATATAACAGGAATAGATACTAGCTTGAGCTATAAAATACGAGAATTGAGACAGATTTTTCATCTCATGTATTACAGTTTAAACTATGTAGGACATTCAGTTAGAAATAGTAATATAATTTAAAAAATAATTCAAAAAAAGATAGCCTATTTTTGTAAGAAATGAGTGATAACAGTTTTCCCAAGGAAAGGCTAGATAAGGTAAGGCAGCATTTATTACACTTTCATTTAAGTAGATCATATTGATACCTATTTCTTAAGATTAAGATTCCCCTTATCTAGAAAAGTAACCACTAAAATTATCTGTAAGAGTCAACTCTACAAAATTCTTCATCACCTCGAGTACACCAAATGCCACTGGAAACAGCCGGAAAGCCACAGCTTAGGTGGATCCTGCATTCTGAATGCAGACACTTGCCAATCAGCAAAGAAATGTCGTGTTCCTTACGACCTCACAGTAACACCAAGAGCTTTACTACCTCCATTTCTTGCCCACTGAGACAAGAGAAGCCTTAGAAGATAACAATGCTACAAGATGACAAAACACACTGTATTAATACCTTACATCGCAAAAAAATAAAGCAGCCACTTGAATTAGTTCAGACCAGTAGAGTAGGTTTTAAACGTATTTTCTTTACTTTGCCTTTACTAATAATTCGGAACGCCCTAGTCATTGCTGAAAACAAATGAGACCCCTGTGGCACACCACCCCCCTGCAATAAACTATGGGAAACCGGCAACTGGGGCATGGGAGGCAAATACAATAATTAGCATTTCCTCTATGCTTTGAAAGCTGACATGAAAATTATGAATGAAAATGTTGTAACCATCAAAAGGAGAAATAAACACAGTAGGAAAATGGAAGATCTTTTCTTTTTACCTGAGTAAGAAGTATTTCTGTCTTTCCACTGAACATTTTTGCATTTTATTTGATTTTGTCTCTCTTTCCGCAGACGTTCTAGTCTCTGAGCTTGAAAAGAAATATTATAACTATAAGTTTGTCAATGAAAGTTTACTATAAACAAAGACATAATTAACTACCTTTATATGAATAAAGATGTTTTATACTGCATATGTAGGGGGAAAAGTCATAAAATTTTAAAGGTGGCACCCCTGAAAAGCAAATACCAACAAAAACATGAAAATGTTCTTGATTTATAATTGAAATTAGAGCATATAAAACATTAATAGAGATCATAAAGATAGTATTAACATGGAAGAGAATAATAAAATGTGAAAACTTCTGTGATTAATATGACATTTCATTATATAAATCATTAATAACGGTCTTAAAGGAATTTTAATGCACAAATGAACTGAAGTGAATATTACATTACAGGAATAAAATTACTGTTATGAATTACTCTACCCGTTTCAAAAATTAAAGATAAATGAACTCAGACTAGACTATTAAAGTTTTAAATATAAAATCCTTTATCTAAAAATCATGAAAATTATAAAATGTCAAAGCTATATAAATTAGCATAGCTTTTTCTTCAGTGCGCTGAAACAGTTTATAGGTAGTAAAATAAATGATTTGTATCTTCACAACATTAGTCAAATCTTAAAATGAATATAATATTTCTTTATGTATATTTTGCCTCCATTTTCAAAATATGGTTTGAAAAAAAGCCTGAAATAGTTATGAGATCAAAGAACTTAAGAGACCAGGGTACCACATGATACCTTTTTGTTAACAGCAAGGTCTCTTTTAGGAAATGGTTGTCCAAACCTGGTAGAAGCTACCCTGAGACAATGACCACCTGAAATAACTGATGTTGTGGAGTGGCCACTCAAAATAAGAAAGCAGATTAGAGTGGAAAGTAGGACTAAATGTTGATCACTGAAAGAAACAATTTCCTGGATATATTAGCAATTTTGATGTATTGAGATCATTCATTAACTAAAATGAGTTTGCAGAAGAGATTCAAACATGCTAAATTGCTCTGACAATTTTTAGATACAATTTGAGTTCTCTGAGCCATTTCACCAATTAAAAAAAGGTTAATAAATATTTTCTATCCATCCTATTATTATTCTTTTACGTTTACTCTTTGAACCGAACTGTGGACACAGAAGTGATCTCCTCTCCAGCTGGAAAGTGATGAAAAAACCCAATACTTTGAGGTTTAACAGCTGTAGCAAGCAGTTTAAGGTACAAACACAGAGACCTTGATGTTTGTTTTCCACTTAAGCCAATGTAGGGTTAGTGCCTAAATAACTCTGTGTATCTTACTCCTAATGAAATAAGAAAAGTATCCCCACTTATAAGTTTAAATATTGGGTAAAACACTGTTGTTGTGTTTTTATCTGAAAGAATAAAAAAAACCCCAACTTTCTGTTTTCCAATTACTCTAGAGACTGTAGCTCAAAATTACCTCCTAAACCCCTTCTTTCCAAATAAGCCATCATGAAATATCTGCTAGATTCAAGATTCACATGTAAACAATGGATAAAGGAAAAAAACATATAATAGAAATAAGAACCGTGTATTTTTATCCTATCTGGGGTTTTTTGACTCTTGTCTATACAAACTCACTAAAATACAGCAACCATCTCCACTAACACCATCCTATTCTTCTACCTACAGCTGATCACCAGTGACCATTTACTGTGGGACTGTACTACAGTAACTCTAAATTAGATGGAATTATCAGTACCTATTAGAAGTCTGAATTATTTAAGGTTCATTCTCATGAGAAGCATGCTAGTTTGAAAGCTTTCCGTGTGACAAATGTCACTGACCAAATGTAGCTCTTGTTTCATTAACTATTAGCAACTAGATGAGCCTTTGTTTCCAGCCATGTCCACTGGGAGACTTTGCTGTTTCCCATATTCCCATCACCCCGCACAGATCTGTCTCCGATCTACTGGTCTCACCCCTCTGGATATGGCAGAAAGGAGGCAGTGAAGAGATGGAGCCCAGAGCCAAAACCTACTTTCATCCCACCTAGCTCCTGCAGAAAAGGAGGAGGAATTTGGTGGCAGATGGCTCCTGCATCCTCACAAACATGATGGGCAATAATACCCAACCATGTCTCACTCAGTACACATCACTTTCAGGACTGAGGGGATAACTTTCACATTAGAATGCACATAAAATTCATTTCCAAATTTGCACACTCCAGTGAGGACCACCTAATTACCAACACTTCTGTAGCCTCTGCAGAGGTCTGTCGAGTCTTCTACAGTAACACATTATTTCTACAATTTATGAAGACACTATCACTGTAATAATACAAATAACACAAAATAGCATTATAATACAAAAAAAAAGTGAACTGTCTACTGAATTTATTCCTCTTCCTGGTTTTTTTGCAGAGGATTCAGTACTGATCAACGCACATTCTTTGTGGGCTGTTTTCCACCCCACTCTGTTTCAAATCAGAGCCTGATTCCCTTGCTAACTGCATTAGGTTCCTAGTGGGACCAGCACAGACAATAGAACATTGAAGACACACCAGATGAAGAGAGGCAAAAAACTGGCTCCCCAGTGGACTGAGTGACCTAACCATTATTTTAGAATATGTCGCCAGTTGGAAACTGAAATGGTTTCAATCCCTAATTTAAATGGAGATTATTCTATCAACTTACTCACTTGGGGAAATAATTCCTTCAGAATTATTTTTTTGAGCAATTCTACATACAAACTTTGCCTCTCCTTCCCCATAAACTATGCCATCAACAGAACTAAACAAGACCTCTATGGCAATGCTAGGCAGCCTGGCACACTGACCTTCTCACCGTGCCTTACAGTCAGCTGCAGCTATATATTTGTCTTAGTTTCCAAATCTAACTCTCCATGACAGGAGACCAGTGCCATGTCTTTTCTGAACTTTTGACAACTTCTTAGTCATGAAAGGTGTTTCAAGATATTCAACACCATACAACGTTTTACTCCTTAGGTGGAGTACAGATGTTTTTTCTGAGCTCTAGGTGGTGTTATAATACCTTCAGAAATAATTTGAAAAATAGATACACACTGTAACATAGAAAAAAAACCCCAAAGAGAGAACAGCATTGACCACCTCACACCAACCTTTTCATATATATTTTATATTGCAGAACTTTCATTCACAGCATCTCCCAGGTATAAGCAAAAGTCTGAATATCCTTCATATGAAAAAACTAATGGGACAGCTTTCTTCCAGTCAAGGCAAACCGAGCATACTTTGAAGCTGTGTACACACCCTTAAACTTTCTTATTTGTTAACTCAAATCCCAGCTCAAGGTCACAGACAAATCATTGTCTCACATCAAACTTCATTCCTCTCTTATATAGATTTGATGCCTCACTAGGTAGATTCTTCTCAGGAAACAACTATCCTAGTCAGAAGTTAACACCTCTCCAGACATTAACAATGGAAACATCAAAGATTGTTTGTTTACTTAGGATTTAGACCTGATGTCTTTACAGTTTTATTTTTTTATATATATAAAACTGACTACCTTTGCACATGAATAAGTAAAACAACAATTAAAACTCAGTTGACAGCACAATAAAGTAACTGAATCATTGCACGTCCTTTTATAAAAAGGGTCTCGACACTACAAAAGGAAAAGTTTGACACATACCCAGCTAGTCATGCTCTGATTTGTTCGTGCAAGCCAGACTAATAGAAACTGAATTTAAAAGGCTAATGTGATCTTGGCTGCAAACATCACTCACCTGTGTTTGATCGTCTTCTGATTCCAAAGTCCCAGCTTGAGGTAATATCGACTGATTGGGAATATATATAGCCCTGAGTCTCACCATTGCTTCCCTGTGTTTCTGAACCACTGTCCCCATATGTTGACGAGGGATTAAACTTCTCCAGGTCGACATCGTGATCTATCAGGACCATTTCACACATCCCTGTGTCATCACTGGTCACGTGTGACTGCCGAATATGAGCAAGTATAATAGTAGGGTTGTCCAGGAACGCCATTCTGTCCATACACCACCAGTCCGACACTTCACTGTACTATCTTCTCTCCATCTTGTTTCATGGACACACGTACCTAGAAATATAATATACAGAGT
This sequence comes from Nestor notabilis, assembly GCF_000696875.1. NCBI lineage: Eukaryota > Metazoa > Chordata > Aves > Psittaciformes > Psittacidae > Nestor > Nestor notabilis. The sequence goes on along the minus strand of NW_009925733.1, from coordinate 2,501 downwards.
GTTTTAGGAAAGCAAACAACAAAATCCAAACCCTGACTCAGGGGGGTTTGTATTTTGGATGCACAAAACCTGACTCAGCTTTGTACAGTGAATTATTTTAATTCTGCTCCAGTTTACATAAGTTACACTGCATAAAGAATAGTGGTTTTGAAGGACAGCTTAAAACCTGAATCCCAAGGCAACAGAACATAACAGACACCTACAGACAGGTCCCATTACTCTACAATGAAATGTTGCTGTAAGGCAAAATACTCTGAAGTATTACACAGAGAAGGACACAGAGAAAATACACATGAGAAACATCTGTCCATTCAAATTAATAAGTTTACAAAACCAGGTAGGGTTTTGAATTTCTCTTCACCCATCATAATAAAATGTTACTGTTTTTCTTCTGCCCCTACATGCTAACTCTCTGATTACTTTAGTGCAGACCCTCTTTGGGTTTTGTATTTCCAGGAAAAATTCTAAACATAAAGAGGTTAGTATCTCAGAGCAGAATATTGAACATCTGCTGCTGCACAGTGCTTCACGTAGGGTAACTGTTGTAATATAGAAAAAGCTCTATGATCATATACCACATGCCTGAATTCTTAAGCACTCTAACAGCAGTAATTGCCACTTACCTAAAATATTTCATTCAGAGCACTCAAGCAGCCTTACAAAATAGAGGACAAAAAAAAAAAAAAGACCCAAACCACAAAACCCAAGCCACACTCACACTGTTATCCTGTTTTACTGTAGCTGTGGATTTATAGTTATGTGTTAAGCTAATTCAAGCCTGGGCTGCCTCTGAAAGGTGTGACTCCATGCTCCTGCCTGGCCAGAAGTTCAAAATCCCAACTGCTTTTCTAATCATTAATACCAGCTACAGAACTATATGTGTTAATTTAGCATTTTGAACACAGAAACAACAACAAAACTGAGCTCTATAGTTGCTGTTCGCAAAACTTCTGCCAGCAAGAATGAAATTCCAAAGGAAAAGGAACAATTTTAAATCACACAAAGCCATATCCCATGAAAATCTCATAAAAGCAGCTGGCCTTTTCTTGGCAGATTTTAATAGAAGAAAGTGAAAGAAAGCATCAGACAGGCTTGCTCCAGGAAAACACATTTCATAATTTCCCCTGTACGATTCCGAGGGGAAAAGTGTGTTAACATATAGAGCCCCATGCAGCAGCTTCTGCATTTAAACAGTTAGAAGCAAAGGTAATGCTTTATTTGGACACTCATCGAATCACGAAACCCCCAAAATTTTGAAGGTGTATTGTAAATTGCAAACCCACTATCCCTATCCGTACCCCCACTACCACCAAACATCAGCATCTACTAATTAGAACATTCACGAGAAGTTTACATCCTTCATAATTTAAGGCTTTTTTGCTCCCTTGGCCACAAATATTGCCTTCTTTCTTTTTTTCCCCCGAGAAACTGTGTTCTTTCTGCTTTAAAAAAAAAAACCCAGACAAATCCAAAAGTATTATATTAAACAACAGGCCCAGCAGCAAGAAGGAATTCAATAAAGGAATGGTAGAGGAATAAAACTGACATGCTGCTTGTTATTAATACACTCCATCTACCATACATTTTACTAAATTATGCTATTTGCTAAACACATTCCACCAGTATCCTTGGAGATACTCAAAACCCAACTGGATGAGGCCCTGAGCAACATGCTTGAGCCAGCCTCGCTCGGAGCTGGGAGGTGGGACCAGGTCTCCAGAGGTCCCAGCCAAACTCACCACGCTCCGACTCCAAGTTCTATTTTGTGACTATTTCCATTACAGGAAGTAGGTCTCCTCTCCCCAAAGGATTTCTCACAGTCCTCAACATGAGAGGCCATAAGGCAAACGTCCTACCACAAGGCAGCTGTGATTTACATGTTAAAGGCCTCCTAGTGTGACTAGTATGTGTGACCTGGAGAACAGAGACACAAGGAAGTACAGTGTATGGGTATTTTTAAAAGTGCACTGAGAATGTTCTTTAAATGTAATTCTTTACACACCACTCATTAGAAAAGGCCACGCTTACCTGTAAGCAGTAAGAACTTGTTTAACTAAGCAACCGCCTCAGGCTTCTAAAAGGTCTGCAAACTCCCAATCAAAAATTACTGCTGCCCCATCAATGTGTCATATAAATGTTGGCATGTTAATTGTGTATTTATAAGATTGTTAATGGTTAGTTAATTTACCTCCCACACTATTATTGTACTTGAAATGATTTAATGTCTGCTAAGGGAGTTAACAACATGTAACAGCAGATGCGAGAATTTTACCTTTATACTCTGCACCCTGACTTCACGCTATTAAAAGTCCATGTGCTAAATTAGCCAAGCTTCGTTACAGTTTTACATATGCAATCACTTTTCCCATAAACATGAACAGTGAGAAATTATAAGAAATTCTATTTCAAACTCTGAAGTTTAATACAAATACATTTTTCTTCCCCCTCTTCATATTTTTCAAAGGACACATTGTTGTGGTTCAAGCCCAGCCGGCAACCCG
>NW_009925732.1:0-1517 GCF_000696875.1 Nestor notabilis | reverse complement strand
ATTATATAGTATACACCTTAGTATAATTAAGGTGATAAAATACGATGCTCCAATCTATTAAAAAAAATCTCAAATACTTTGATTTCTAGAGAAAAACTCTACAGACAGCGAGTTTTCCTTTTGCCTCATTGTGAAACATTATTGGTCCAAAGAGGAGACAAAAGTGTTTGGTAGAACCATCTCTAGCATAGAAAAACAGATATAAAATGGAGGTTAGTGCCCTGACTGTTCCATCTCCTACTGTGAATTGCTGGGGCTTATCTCTTCTTCTGAACAGTAACATTTAAGTTGAAGACTTCATATTTAGTGCCTTAAGTTACATAGATTTTCTCCCTGCTATTTGGCCATTAATGCATTTCATTTGCCTTCCCTGTTCTAAATATTAGCGGGTTTAACTGCATCAGTTCCTGCAGCCGAAGGTGGTAACTGAAAACCAAAGATAATAATGAAAAGAGTGAAAACAGGGACCAGAGGCTTAGCTATGGGGGGACAGCCAAAGGTGGGGCCCACAAGACAATGGAAAGGATGAATTAGGAATGAGATACAGCTTTAGCACAGATGCCACAAGGAATACGATTAATTTTTGAACCCTATACTATTATTTAGTCACCAAACTAGTTCTTAAATTTTAGATGCTTAAGTGTCCAAATTTCCTATGGTGTCTACGAGGCAAGGTCTTTAGTCACCACGAAAAGGTGGCATTGCCACGAGTCACTGCTCCCCCCAGTGGTCTTTGGTGATACTCTCTGTTCCTCAGAGAACTGAGGAGCATCTATGTTAGTGAAACTGTTCCACAGGCAGCTAAAAAGTCTTAGACTGGATTACACGCTTATAAAGTCAAAGAATTTGGGGTGAGGTGTTTTCATAAGATCAAGAAAATACATAAATACTGGCTAAAAGTGGATTTTGGCTATACTCTATATAATAAGGACTAGAGAGTCCTCACAAAACAGACTTTAACATAAAGGCGCCAATAAAGTGAGAAGCATGGACTTTGGCTTGAGCAGTAAATAATGACCTAATAAATAATTGGCTTAAGCCTGACAAAGCAGGTATTCTGGGATACGAATGTACACTATTCTCTGCATGGTGGCTATTCAATGAACTGAAGTGGGATTAGCTCCCCAGGGAAATACAAAGCAACAAATCGGACAGCAACACCCATATCCGCGTTCACTGCACTCCGATTCACTCACATACCTCCTGACAACAGAGGAGGCAGTGCAAAAGTCTCCCTATAGTGATGGTCACCATGAGCAGCTTCATTCAGATAAGCTCTTACAACCTTACCGAGACGCACTGTGTTACTGCATCTCTACAGTGGCGCTGGTGCTGTTCCTATTTATGAGAGCAAGAAGCTGAAGCTAACGTCTCCCTTTTCGACCCAATGGGTGCTGCCTTTTCTCAGCAGCCCTCTTCAGACACTGAGAACGCGGGCGGTGGGGGGAGCTCCCCCGACACACACAGAGGGTGAGGAGACTGCTGACCTTCCCGCTCGGGGGTGGCCGCCGCCGGCC
>NW_009925731.1:0-5311 GCF_000696875.1 Nestor notabilis | reverse complement strand
GGCTGGAGGGGCTCCCATCACCCCGGGAGCAGCTGAAGGGCGAAATGAGATAAACCATTTCCAGGTGGTCTTTGCAGGGAGGATACAAGGGGAGAAGCTTCTGCCAAGGCAAACTGCAGCAGTGGGGTGGTTGGGCTGCTGGCTCTGTCTCCTAGCGGGATGAGGCAGTGGGGCTGGCAGGGGGCAGAGCCTGCTGAGCGCTAGAGAGAGCAGGAAGATGCTGCGGTCATTACAGGCTGCAATCAGGAGCTATATAAGAAGCTGGATCTGGCAGCAAGAATTCATCCTCAGCGTTGGAGGTAGGTGGACTTGCCCAGAGGGAAGGGATGCTTAGAAACACCACCATTAACTGAAAACCCCATGTTTTGCCCTGGAACCTGATGGCTCTGTGGCCGGGCTGGATTCCTGGGTGCCATCCTGCTGGAAGCACGGGCTCTGCTTGGGAGGTGGTTACTCTGCTCTGCCTGGCTGGAGGAGGAAGCTCTCGGCCATGGCCCACGTAAGCTGCTCACCCACAGTGCGACAGGGGCTGAACACCCTCATTTGAGGAGACAACATGGCAAAACAAGGGTTATTTGGAGGGGGGCTCTTCCTTGCCAGGTGTTAAAATACTGACAACTCCTGTCAAAGGATCCTTTCATGTAGACATTCCCGGGCAGCCCTCAACATGCCTGGGAAATCTAACTGCTCTGGAAGAGCAGAGGTGCATTATGGCAAGTTCTTTGGTAACAAATTCTCTCATTATACCATGTTATGACATGGATAAATCTCTGTTAAATAGCAGAGTGATTGCCCCGCAGGGGGAAAGGCTGCCGCTCAACGCAGGCATGCCTCCACTGATAACCTTATCATGTCTTAACAGCTCCAGGATTGCCTTCAAAGATCCCTCCACAATAACAAACTATTCTTTTAAGGAACTCCGTGCTGATAACTTGGGCGAGCACAGTCAGGGCTGTGCCCTGTGCGGCTGCGCTCCCGGCTGCTCACAGCGTGCGGTGCTCCCGGTCCCCCGGACCCAGCCTGTCCATGGCCACCAGGGGGGATGTCCTCAGGATCACGGGAGAAGGCTCAGCATCCCCGCCAAGGAATAGCCATTGGCAATACATGTGCTCCATAGGGGACAGCAAAATGCATGTCAGGCACCAAGCAGAGTGCCTCCTCTCCTACACACTTATCTGTATTCCTAATACCCCTCCATATGAGCACCTTGGTGCCTGGCTTTGATGCACAATGTGCTTTGGAGGCTGCAGCTGAAGTGTGCCCACCCGGCTCACACAGAGCTTCCCCACATGCCAGATGGGGCAGTTGCAAAGTGGAACCCAGGACATCAAACCACCAGTGTTTAACACGGACCAGTGCAGCTGCATCGCTGCTCGCTCTGGCCATGGTCATGCTTCCAACCACATGGACTGTGAAGGGTGAACCTCGGGCTGCTCATTCGTATCCTGCCTGTTCTGTGGCTTTTGGATGAGGTGACCTCCCAGCCAAAGCTCACAGTGCTGCCAACCCAATGCTGCCACATCTCAGGACACCTGAGTGCTTCCCAGCACCAGCACATCCAGACCTCAGCCCCAAGACTCCTTTCACATCTACAGAAGAGCTTGGCTACGTTCTGCCCTTGGGCAGCTCCTGCCTGTATTTCGAGTTCCTGCTCTACCCTTTGGGCTGTTAGTGTCTGTGCCCCAGTTACGCTATTGCCAAGGTCATCTCTGCACACGGAAGAAGCCAGAGAGTGGCTGTTAATGCCCGTTTGCAGAGCACAACAGGTTCATGTGCTCGTGTGGCTTGTGGGTGCTGGTTCTGTATCAAAGAGCAGGAATAGCGCTGAGCAATCTACCTGAAGCTTACATAAACTTGCAGAACATTTATTCCCCTGGGTTTTCCTGTAGTTGTGCAGCTTTCAACGCCCGCCCTCGTCTGCTTGGATGAAAGAATAACACCATCTCCATCACTGTCCTTCTCTGCTACTGTGATCTGTCCTGCAGTGCAAGACCAGAGACCTAGGAATAACTGGAAAAGCAGGATTATTTGAACACTAGCAGTAAATCAGCATCAACCTCTCTTTCTCTGGGATGTGGTACCCCAAAGTGTCTTTAGGTGGGGTTTAATTCACCTCCACATTTGAAATGCAGCTACTTCTTGGGTGAGACAGAGACCGCGCTGCACCAGTGCTGAATGTAATGGGAAATAAACCTGGCTGGGAGACAGAGCCTGTGGTGCAACCGGCCGCTGCAGGGGCTTGCCAAGGTTCTCCTGCACTGCCACTGCTGCATCCAAGGAAGTACTTCACACATCACAACGTCCAAATGAGCTGATGCCGCACAATGATTCATCATGACGGATGCAGCATTGAAATGAAGCCTCAGCACCCACTCCAGAAGAGGCGACGGTGCTGTGGACCCATAACCACCCCTCCTGCCCAGGAAGGGAGAGCAGGAGAGGTGATTTTCCCTATGGATGCCGACAGCATCACAACCTGAATCTTCTGTGTGTAAAGACCAACTGACAACGTCCATGTCCTCCAGCCCTCCCTGGGCAGCAGAACCGCTACGAGGATGTGTCCCAACAGATTCGGAGCTGATAAAATCTTATTTATCTTCAACTGTTGACACTGAAGCGTCTAGACTTGCCTGCTTCGGGAGGGCTGCAGCCAAGTCCTCCTTTCCCTCTTGAAGGAAATGATTTGCTCAACAATTACTTTTTCCACAAATCCTCCCCCCTTCTCCCTACCAGCCTCCTCCTCCTCTCCTACATTCCAGTCTCCTCATTAGCTCTACTCAAGACGTGTCCAGGACTGCAGTCAATGGATCCCAATAAAGCCACTAGCCTGGCAAGAGAGAGAGAAGAAAAGTGCTGCCTCCGGCTGCTAATTTCCTTGCGCTCCCCAGCAAGCAGCTGCGGAGCCGCATCCTGGGACAGGTTCGGACAGATCGGAGCCGAGAGGTGATAATAACGTGTCTGTCATCTCACTCAGACATGTAGCATCTTGCAAACCGCAAATACCGTTAACCGGCTCGGATGAATCTGTTACGACAGATCCTGAAGACATGCGGCTGCACAGCTCGGCCTTTCTTCTGTCTAATTCTTCTTTAATAACCGGCTTTTAATCACTGCCCTCTATAACTTCTCACTGAGCTGGAAATTCTTCCCAAAGCTACTCTGTGACTCGTTTACTACGAGCCTGGGTTTGAATATGGCCTGAGCATCACTGGTGCCCAAGAGCATCTGCTGGTGCCTGAGCCATGCGAGGTGCTGGGCAGCAGAGATGCTGCCCCAGGGCAGCTCTAAGGGGTGCCCCAGCACTGGCTACCCGGTGTTGGCAGTGCCTGCACCACGGTGGTGACACATTGGGGTGTCACCTGCAGGTCCCACAGTGGGACCACTCGTGATGTTTTGGGGCTGCCCCTGCAGCAGACGCAGCAAGAGAAGCCTTGTGTGCTCCAGCCTACGTTCTTCTACCCTTATTATTGTGCTATTACTGCTAATTAAAATCCCTTGGTTCACCCCCAAAGGAGTCCTCTCCCTTCCTTCCCTGATGTGCACTTCCTTACAATAACTGCCAGCCACGATCGCAGCCACTCTTAGTCACCGCTCAACCAGCCAGTGCTGGCACACTCGGGGCTTGGTTTAATCTCTTCTAGTAAGTCTGACTCCTTCTGTGTGTCTGGATACTCAGGTCCTCTGACCAAGCCAGTGCTGGAGGTCCCTCTCATCTAAAAAGGAAGCTGAAAATCCAGCAAGGCTGATGTTTCATGCTGCGTTATCAAGACCGAATACAGGGAGCAAGATGGGAGGGAAGAAGAGGCCAAGTTGGGCTTGGGGAACCAAATGCAACAGCCAGAGCGGCAAGAACTGGACCTGGGGGAGACCAGCACCACCCACAGCATCCCTAGCAAGCAGCAGGGAGCTGCTTCTCTTGCTTCCTTACAGCCCTGCCTGCTGTATGGGCATGGGCACATGCAGCACCCATCTCTCCCCATCCTTTATGCACTGGTCAGGCCTCCCGGGAGCGTGTTTCTCGTGGCATAGGATGCAGCCCCACATCTCCTCCCAAAGGCCTTGGCAGGGCCACCCCTGGTGAGAGCATGGTTATGCGTTTCTTTCTGCAGCCTATTTACTGTGACAGTCCCTCCGGCAGGTCCCTCAGCCCCCATCTCCCCTGCATGGTTTGGATCCCAGTGGAGAGGAGCCGGACAGAGCAACCCCATTTCCCTGGCGCATCCTCTCCCACTTCTCCTGCAGGAGAGCGTTGCCTTCCTGCTGGAGCCGCAGTTGCCAGTAAGTCGTTCCCTTGACCTGTGCATACCATACACGTTCGAGATAGTGGAGCTGATAGCGGGATCGTGTTGGAACATCACACACCGAATTCCTTTGCCTTTTTTCTTAATTCCATTGTGTCTGGAGCTCCTGGAGCCTCATCCACGCCCTGCAAAAGCTGGTGGAAAGCCTCCAGTGGGCTGGCTTCAATGGGCTTTGGAGTGGGCTGATGCTGAGACTGCTTTCCTGCTTCTGGAACACCAAAATAGCCACGCTCTTCTGTGCAGCCACCCGGGTGCAAAGAAAGATGTTTGTGGCTCAGTGTGCTGAGCTGTTCATGCCCCCTGCTCATCGCCAGCCTGCTGCTGTTAGGCAGATACCTCCCTAAAACATGGTAAAGTGCCAGAGAGGGTATGAAGGGGGGTTTGTTTTCTACAGATGCTGAAGGTTTTGCCCTACTGTTTCCAACCCCTTTTCCCCCAACAAATGACCAGCAAGGGAGAACCTCTGACAAATCCAGTTATTCCCACCCTCCTCATTCAGTTAGCATCAGACAAAGCATTTCAGCTCCTCTAGTACCCACGCTCCAGCTGCAAGATCAACGGAGCAGCTGGACCCAGCTCAGCAGTTTCCCACTGGCCAAGCACTGGGATGCAGACCGGTTTGCTGTGGGTGACTGCTGCTCCATTGCAGCAGGAGCATCTCGCCTCCTCTTTGAACCTCTCCATCCTTTCCATCACAGGCTGTTTGCTCCCAGAAGCAGCAGGCAGAACCCTGGATGTGGACCCCGTTGTGCCCATCCCTGAGTTAGGAGACCCCTGTCTGCTCAGCTCAGAGGTTTGTCCCTCTCCCCCCCGCTCCAGGCGCTCTGTGCGAGCCCAGGCAGCTGCCCCGCACCAGGGGCTCGATTCCCCACATCCTTTTTCAGCCAGGCCACGGGAGGCCAAAGACCCCATTAACGCTTCTGCTGGCTCTGGCACACCAAGAGCCTTTTAGAGGGGAGGGCGCTGGGATCCGCCGCAAACCCCACTTGAGAACAGTACTAATTATCTAT
>NW_009925730.1:38891-84139 GCF_000696875.1 Nestor notabilis | reverse complement strand
GCTCCCAGCCCCCTCCCAGCCCCGCTCCCCTGTCCTGATGGGAACCAAGCGATGCTGCCTGTCACCGGGTGAGTGCAGGGCAGGAGGCGGTGGTTTATGCACCACCACACAAAGGGGATGCACAGCGCTTGTCACAAAACCAATTGAACAAACCACCACTGAATCCAGTGCAGCAGGTACCCAAGCAGAAGTACACCAAACAGCCTGAGATCTAGGGCCAAGCTGGGACAGGTATTCGGACACAGGTGAGACAGGGAAGCAATGGCTGAAGAAAGGATTTCAGCAAAGACAGTTCAGTTGAACCAGACTAAACCATCACCAGCAAAGCCCAGCCCTGCCCATTGAAGTGTTGATGTAGGTGAGGAACAGCCAGTTGTGCATCAATAAATCATTTACTGATGCTGCAAAAGAGAGCTACCTAACCATGTAAAGACCAACAGCAGAGGATACAAGTTCCTTCCACTAACAAATTCCTGAGCGCCAACAGAGAATTTACTATCTATCAAGACCTATTCATTTTTGTAGTTGTCTGACAAACAATAAAGAGGAAGGCCCTCTTCTCTTAAACAGAACACAGTAAAATACAGCCTTGAAAGAATTTTATAACCTGCTTCACCCAAAGACATATAAAAGCCCAGAAATGATGGAGTTGGGTTAGATATGAGCAAGTACTACTACAGTAAAACAAGGCCCATTAAATTGTAACATCCTGATGGAGGTCAAAACTGTGTGGATGGTGCATTGTTTGTATAACCACCATCCTGAGGATGGGCTGCTGGACAGGCACTGTAAATTACCTGAAATGCCCACTTCTACCAACGGGAGCCAACGCTTTCAAAGAGATGGCAGGGCTGTGTTCCTCTCTGCCTTGATGTATTTAATCCAATGAATGGCAGTAACTGGTTTGACTCAACTGAGCAGGGAAAAGGTAAAATAACTCTCCAGAAAATTATAATCCAATTCCTTTGCAAAAGAAATCAGTCTCCATTATTACCCCACACATCTCCTACAGCTTCCAATAGGCCTCTGTGCCAAAGGAACTGCTTTTATGATGGATCTGGGGCATTTATTATGACAACATAAGGCATAAACACTGCCCAGCATAGAACAGCTTGAGAGCTCTGATTTCAAGCTAAATGCAATAAGAGAAGAGAACCTCCCCACACCAGGGAAATGAAGAGTGCTTTAGTGGATTATGGCGGGAGCATAATGTTTTCACTGCAGAGAATTTCATACCCCTCTCCAGCCCAAAGTTCATGAGGAATACTCTTACTATTTCAATTACTCTGAGCCCTACTCCCTCCCCCAGAAAATGCTTCTTGCACATGGAGGTAAGACCAGAGCACAAAGGCAATAACCACCCAAAGCATCCTTTTACAGCACCAGTCACATCTCTCACAGGGAAAGATTTCAAATGCAAGTAGTGCTGGAGTCATGTTTGCCAGACCCCCTCAGTGGCAAGAAGGTCATTTAGAAAGCATCCTACAGCGCTTGAAGGCACAGAGCTGCTTAACAACTTGGCACAATTACACTTCTGCCAGTCAGGGAGCTTCCCTGGAGCTGCCTGAGCTCACCCGTAGTGGCACGTGGACTTGCCCTCATCACCTCTCCTGCTGCAGTAGTGCTCCCATGCAGAAAAGACTCAAACTTCTCCAATCTCAAGTGATCCTGTTGGCAGGGTTCTTCAGGGGCATTTGGACATGGTTTATGTACTCAAATATGTTTGGTAAATTAAGAATTTAGAGAGGGATAAACTTATTAAAGGGATAAGGTTGGGGTTTTTTAGACAGAAAAAAGTCTCTCTAGCAGCCACTTACTGCGGTTGGAAAGAGACATGTGTTGGCACAACTGGGTGTATAGTATTTCATGCGTGTTCACACAGTCTGCATCTCTTACATTGGACAATTTCAGGCTGGTACACACTGCAGAACCAGTCAGCACAGAGAAACACACAATGCAATCAAGGATTTCGAAAAGAAGTTGAGAAACTTATAAGCAGCTTGCTGTGATAGAGAAATCACATCTCCTTCCTTAAAAATAGTTGTGTTACATGAGGCCAGGACAAGGCCTTCTCCTTCAGGTGTGCTAGAGGAGCCTTCCTTGCTGTCTCTCTTCCTGATTTCGGTATGAGACATATCTTCAGCTGGAGGAGAGGAATCCTTTTCCCACTGGAAGCCTATAGGCTGAGAGCTAACACACACCTCTAACCTCTGAAAGGATTATAGTGGCTTAATCCTCCCAGGACAAAAACAAAACTCCAATTGGAAACACCTTGAATGAACAGCCCAGAAACCAGGAATTGTGTCCAAAGCAATTCTGTGCATAACTGCTTTTAAAAGAAACATACCAAAAGAAAAAGCTACCACGGTCTGTTGTGCAGAGTGCTTTTTCTCATCAGACAGTCACCCTGCACAAATGCCTCATGGATTAAGTCCCCCTGGCACAGGAATTTGTCATTTGTGCATCCTATCTCATCTTATGCCCATGGTAGCCTTTCAGCTGCTTGGCCCCTCCACACCAGGGGTTCTGCTGCACAGGCAGAAGTACCTCTTTCAGCTTCTGTGGCAACATTATAGTCACAAATTCTGGTGCATCTAAAGTTTAGGAGCCCCTAAGGTTAGACTCCAACTAAAAGGGGTTTCCAGGATAACAACTTTAGATTTAGAAGCCTGAACTCCACCTAAAATATGATTTTCTAATTGGGTCCAGATCCTCAGCACCTTCGCAAACCCAGCCCTTAACAATAAAAATCCCATTGCCAAGTTTTACACTGAAGCACACGTACACTGTACAGCGCACACTCCACCCTTTTCACTCAGTGGTACCTAAGGAGATGCTTAAAGTTGCAGTTGGGCAGGTGATTTTCTAAGCAAAATAAGGTTTACCTATGGGTGCCTTAATGGCTGCATGCAATCCTGCATGCTGGCTGTCTCAGCCTCTTCCCCCCAGAGAAGAGGCTGCTGTATCAAAGCTCTAATCAGACTATGTTGCCCAGGGCAGTTGGGAGGTCAGCACCTAGCTCCAAGCACTGGATATCAATACATCCAGACTCTGCATTCCCCCTCTCATGCCAAGTGCTGTATTTTTTTCCTCCAGCAACAGAAGGTGGAAGATGAAACATAAGAGATGGGAGAGAAATTGAAAATTGCTAATCTCTAATTTCAGCTTGATAATATGCTTTGGCCTTTGGGGTATTAAAATTATAACACTTTCAGACTATATTAAAAAAAGACATCAACTCTTTGATTGACAACTTGCTTAATAACTTTTTTCTTTTCAGGAGGCATTACATTCAGTTAATCTTTAAATGAAGTCAATTACTGCTTTTATCTTTAAGATCAAATGCTCTTCTAATCATAGGGGGAGAAAAAGACACCATTTATTGTACTTTCTGTGCTGGTTCAGTAGCCAGTGATACAAAACAGCAAGGAAGAATGTCATGCCTAATCACCCAAGATAATGTGATCAAAACCTTTGGGCTACCTTTCCTTTTCTACACCAAACCCTGTATTTCCAACAGGTTTCTTTAGCAAAAGACTTGAGACACAGTACAGAGCAATCAGTTATGTTTGTATCACAAAGGTTCCCTTTTGATTTCAAGTGACACAGTCGGGCCACACAACCAGACCTCTGTCTGAAATGGTTTTCTTTGCTGTTATAACAACTAACACCTACGATGCCTGCAGCTAAGCAAGAGATTGCCAACCCAAGGAGTGCTCTCCACATACTTTTGTCTGCTTTCAATATGTGACAGGACTTTGTAGCAGCCACTTCCACTGGGGCTGCTTGAAGGATTTTCCTGGAGATTATTTTTTCTTCTAAGAAAGGGCTGATTTGATGAAATTAAGCCACTCTGCAAGACTGTAAATTCACCTTCTGATGGGAAATCACCAAAGCCTTTTGCTCTGAAAGACTCAAAATGCCTTGTCTGGACTTTGATACCACAGCAAGCCAAGTACACAAGAAGAATGAAATCCTTCATTCTATGTATAAAACTATATAGAAGCTAAATGTTTTGACTACACTGAAATGAAATATCCCAATATTGTAAAAACTCAGTAGCTCAGGAATATGTTGACTTCAAACAAAATTCCAGTTTTTCATCCCAGTTCTGGCCCAAATAAAACCCTGCTGTCTCCCAGGAAGCTGCCTGGTGTGTGCTAAGGCACTCTGAGCACTACTCATCTGGGAAGGCATCAAACCACAACTCCTCAATGAAGCCTCCAACTTAATCAGGCATTCAGAGGCAGAATCCAAGAAGCAACCACACTACTGCACCTTTCCAAGCCAGATGAATGGAGATAAATCCTTTTGAATCCTGCTTTCATGCAGCTCTCGAGCACAGAGAGTTTCTTCTGAGATCTTCCACTGAACACATGCATTCCCTGGGATTAGTTTCTTTGGTGCAAGTGGAAGAGGAACAAACCCAATCTTACCCTGAGAGCTACACAAGAGAATTCGCACCAGGCCAAAGTAAAACCTTGGGTTGTAGCGACCAGCCTTTACCCCACGGTCCCAAGCTTCTAAGCTCCCTCCAAAGATGGGTTGAGGCCATCTCCCCAAAGCACCTTGTGAAGCAGAACCAGCAACCCCCTCATTCCACAGTGCCTGCAGTCAGTGCTGTAGGTGAAGAGATGGGGATCTGCACCCATATCAATTTGCAATCAGACTCTTCAGTGCAGCCCCTCTCAGCAGCGCTTTGTTTTACTTCCCAGTAATGGTATCTGACAGGGAACAGGCAGGGCAGCACCTAGGATTAAGTGGGCCCATATTAGCTGTTCCCTTCCCTGCTGTTTCAGTGGGGTTTGGAGCAGGTGCCTCATCCCGCGTTCCCGCAGGCTCCTGCCTGGCCGCCAGCCAGTCTGAGGACAGCTCGGAGCAGCTGTCTGGTCCGATGGGACATTTGAGTGTGAGGCCACACGTCCCCAGGAAGGGCAAACGCCACCATCGCCTTCGCTCTAATCTGGGATAATTCCCTCTTGGAAACATGATCAGGCTTGTATACCCCTGGCGTCAAGACCCCGGGTAAACCCAGGTGGGGAAGGCTTCTTTTCTTCCTGTCTTTGTTAAGTTATGATGGGGTGGGGAATGTTTTCTTTTCTTCTTCTCAGCAGCCAGGCTGGTAGGAAAACAGATGACAAATGTCCATGAAACATTCCAGACTCTTCTGTTTTCCCAGCACCTCGCTTGAAGAAGCTTGAAAGCATCTGAGTGCCTGGTGCGGACACTTGTGCATGCAAGTGCCATCTCCTGAGCACAAACATGGATATGAGAGAAGCTCAGCCTTTCAGAGCATGTTTCTCAGTTCACTCACATGAGGTTCATTTCTAGTCTTACCAGCCTTGTGGTTACTATTGGGAATTTTGCAGCTGATGAGAGGGGACAAGAGAAGGCAAAAAGACCTAGAGTCAAAATGTAACCCCCCTTGAAGCTGCTGGAAGCTGATAGAAAGCCATTTAGGTTATTAGATGTGAAATGATGTTTGTACACACACAACCCTTTTTTAGGAATTAGATAACTGCTGCACTACAGCCACGGGATGGAGTTAACTCTCAAGTGTTACAAGACTTGTAATAAATTATGTGTAAAATATCTCCTTTAGTCTAACAAGTCAGGAAATCAGTAGCAAGGATCTTGGCATGTTATAAAGAAGGTCAAATTAGATGGCCACTGTGGTCTCTTCAGCTTCAAATTCTATTAGAGGATTTGAAAGGGAGATCATGAGTAGCCATTACAAAGAGAGAAAGAGCATTTACCCTACTTTGGACTCTGCAAATGCAAAGAACATAAAGTGAAATAAAATCAGCCAGTGCACCAGTGCTAAACAGGTAACTATCATTCCCTTTAGGAGATAAATAAGCTATGGTGGAAAAGCTACACAATTCATCTAAGGTCAAAAACAAGTCTAGTGTCAAGATCTGAATCCATCAAGGCTCTTACAACTGCTCTCCAGTGATGGGGTTGAGGAGACAGTATAGGTTAAGAAGTAAAGGCAAGGAACATCCAAGTCCTGTGCTTCATTTGTGAAATCCAGGATAAGATATCACAAAGAAAGTTTTCAAGACACAGAGTCAGGGCTGTGTATTCCAGACATGACATTAGTATGGCAGACTCGACTCAACAGTTTTCATTCCACATTCTGCAGATCCCTCCCGACCAACGTGAGAACAGTTGCTTTCTTATTTCTGAAAATCAGAAACACCAGAAGGCCAGTGCTGCCTTGCACATAAGAAATGTCTGTAGCTGCTAACTTATGTTATTTGATGGCTGGGGAGGAGCAGTGCAATCACGGAGCTGTGTTGTCCATGAATATTTCTCAGGTGAGATGTCAATGTTTTGAGACTGCTCCATCAAGAAAATAAAAGACAGGCAGCATTCCTCCTGCACCTCTAAACTTTGACCCCAAACACAGTGGAAGTCTGAAAGTCTGCCATTGCAGAACTAAAGAAACGTTGGTTGTAAGGTTTCTAGTCCAACCTCCCTCCTCAAAGCAAACCTAACACCAACAGCAGAGCAAGTCAGCCATGGACTCATGTAGCCAAACCTAAGGGTCAAACAGTCACATCTTCAAGGGTGGATAGTCCATTACTTCTCTGAGTGCCTGTTCCAGCCTGCACTATCCAGGGAAATTTTTTCACCAAATATCAATTCTGACATTTGGAAGAATAATTTCTTTGCATTAATGTTTGTCACATCTTCTCCCATTACCAACTAAAGAATAGCTTGACTCTGACATCCTTAGTACTGCCCTTGAAGTTGTAGACTGCTATTAGATTGCCCTTCAGTAGTTGCCAGTAGATCACTGACATACGAACATATGCTGGTAGTACTCCTGACTGGCACCTGAGTCCTGGTTCTCCAGTTCACAATGTGGACAAGCCAGTGAGCAGCAGCATTTTCCTCTGGCATACAAGAATAGGCTTTCTTGGTGACAGAATAACAGTAATGATCTGCATGTCACTGTTGCAAGCAGGATACAGATGGGTTTGGGTCCCAGTGTGCAAGAAGCCATTTTATGTATCCCACGAAACCAGACCTTGGGCCAGGGGCTACAACAGGCTGCCTCCAACACTGGTAGGCTGAAGCTTTTAATCTTCCCGAGTGAGGGGAGATGAGGTCTCTATACCAAATATCCCTGCAATAGAATCATAGAATCATAGAATAGTTAGGGTTGGAAAGGACCTTAAGATCATCTAGTTCCAACCCCCCTGCCATGAGCAGGGACACCACACTCTAAACTATGTCACCCAAGGCTCTGTCCAGCCTGGCCTTAAACGCCTCCAGGGTTGGAGCATTCACAACTTCCTTGGGCAACCTATTCCAGTGCCTCACCACCCTCACTGTGAAGAACTTCTTCCTTATGTCTAACCTAAAGTTCCCCTGTTTAAGTTTAAACCCATTACCCCTTGTCCTACCACTAGAGTCCCTAATGAAGAGTCCCTCCCCAGCATCCTTGTAGGCCCCCTTCAGATACTGGAAACCATTACAATAAGCCCCAGGGTTGACTGTGTTTTCTTGTCCTTCTCCAGACCACCTTCCTAGCGAGCTGGTCCACCTATGCCTTCCTTCTTTTCATGTGCCAATCCACCCTTCCCTTGCTTTCTTCCTGTATCTATATCCATACTATATTCCTTTACCTGCCCTCTGCATAGCATCTGTCTCACATAGAACCACAGAATAGTTTGGGTGGGAAGGGACCTTCCAAGGTCATCCAGTCCAATGAGCAGGAACATCTTCAACTAGATCATCAAGCAGCTTTGCTGCATTTATTATGGTTTATGGGCGCAAGGAGGAGTTGTGCTCCCTGGTGCAGTAGCCTGACGATGGCAGTAAAAAAACCCAACCATCAGGATACCATGAAGTTATTAACATCAACAAAGAGCTAAAAACCAGCAGCGTTTTCCAGCCTGGAAACAGTGGTGCTCATTACATATTCACCACACAGCAACGTTCACCAACTTTCTTTCAAATGGACCTGTTTAAATGTATAAAATGTGTGGCGGATTAGGTGATTCTTTAACCAGGCTCCCAGTGGGACTTCCTTAAGTGGAAACAGCTCTTTAGAGGAACATCCTGAAATTTGTTTTGACTTATCTCCTGAGTTGTCTAGAGATTTAAATCGTCACTCCTAGATGTGGTCTCCTGGCTGTGCCTGCAGCTTAAAATAGCGTAGGAAATGGGTTTCTAGAAGGCTGTTAAATAACAGAAATGCTGGGGGAGGGAGGGGGAAGAAGTTAATTTTTTTATTCCTTTTCAAATGGGGAGAAATGTTATTGACCTGCTCAAGCTCAAAAGAAATTCCCTGGCAAGTTGAAAGAATGTGTTGTTTGAGCAGATTACATTACCCAAATTGTCTCCTGTGGGAGACTTGATCACTTATTGTCTTTTCTACGAGCAGTTCATTTGCCAGTACATGCTTGTGTCACCCCCATTGAAACTGCAACAGAATAATTAAGACCATCCAGAAAAACAAAGTTCTATTTCCCAGAAAACTGGGCTTCTGAACAGCAACAAAGAGTAACGAAGTGCAGGGGTTAT
The DNA here is from genome assembly GCF_000696875.1 of Nestor notabilis. Lineage (NCBI taxonomy): Eukaryota > Metazoa > Chordata > Aves > Psittaciformes > Psittacidae > Nestor > Nestor notabilis. The sequence continues at coordinate 75,601 of NW_009925730.1, read as the reverse complement.
TTTTTAAAGTATTTTCTTTAAAAAATGGAATGCTCCCCACTAAAAATAAAGCTCATTTTTCATCCAAAAGCTCAAAGATTTTTCTTTTGAAATGCTACTATGCTGGTTCACTAAAGAAAACATTCAGGCATCTCCCGTGTTTTGGGCTAATTCTGTGGTCATATGTCATGCCTTAAAATGCATTTTGGCCCTCACCAAAAGCCTGTGATGTGATATAGGAAATGCCATTCAAACACTACTTGGTTTATAAAGAAGAAAGTGAGTGTGAAGCAGCTGGACTGCACTTCCCATAAAGTACCATGGGAGCCCGAAGTGTTAATAGGGGTAGTTAGTAGAGGTGCAGGGGTTTCTTACCAGACCTAGCTACTGCTAATAACCAGAATAATTAGCAGGAACCAAACAGGAAAGAGGCACCATCAACATGAAAACCCTTCACCCGCTTCAACAAAGCATTTCCCTGGCATCAGATTGGTAGAAGTAGGGAGTGATGATGTGAATTTTGACTCCATGAAGTACCTCAGTGAGGAATGGTTTACAGCACACCGACTTCAAAGGGTGAAAGCCCTAAACTAATCTTTGCACTGCCCTCACAGAGGGCCACCTCCAGGAGGCACAACATCTCCTGGAGACTCCCTGACAATCTAGAAGAGATACACCAAAGCTAGACCTTACATCTTCAACCCCTTCAGATGAGGCGAGTCCTACATCCCTCCTCCTTCTCTCTCCTCGTATTGGTTGACTTGTACTGACTCTTAATGGTCTGGAGCCCCAACTCCCAGACATGTCCAAAGCATCTCCCCCCTCACAGTTCAGTTTTACCGTATGGACACAGTCCTCATTCTTGGAGGAAACACTGTTCCTCCCATGTAAGGCCTCTGTGTGACCTTTATGTTCATCTCCCTGTAGAGAAATAATTTAGAGAGGACTCTGGCTCTTTCCCCCAACTTTGTGTCCTGGAGCAGGTCCCGTTATGTGTACTCCTTCCATTGTATTAAGCATCCATGTGCCCTGCTGCCAAGGTGACAGATCACTGCACAGTAACTCATCTTGCTCAGGACCCTCACAAGCTTGTCCCTGGCATTCAGAATCCCACTGTCCATCTCACACCATCTCCTACAGACTCCTTTGGGAGCCACCTCCTTCAGGCAAAGACCAAGGGTCAGCATAGGGCCTCCCAGAAGTAGCTGGTGTCAAACTAAAACCTATGCAAGGAAAAATGACACAAAGAAGGGTCTTTAAACCACCTCAGCAATTCAGAGTCTGTTACCTGTTTTCAAATAGCATAACAGGATCGCATAAAATGGTTTTCAACTGACACAATTTTAGCTATCAAAAGCTTCATCTATACTCACAAGTAATTTGGTGTTATAGGGCAGACCTGCAGCATCTGCATACCCGGTACTGACATTGGACCATCTACTCTGTACACATCTTGGAGGGATTGATTTTGCACAAGGTTTAGTCTGGTCCCCCAGAATAAACATCCTGAATGTGCTTGTGGTTCAGAGCCGCTGGAAAACTCAGCCTTTGATTTGGATCATTACATCTCCATTAGGGGATGAAGAGCATCTGGAGCACACCTGGAGACACACTGGGGATTGGCCTCAAAACTGTGCTCCTCCTCTGAACCAACATACTCATTTATTCACTAGGCAAAAAGCTAGGCACCTAATCCAAAGCACTTGCCAAAGCATCATTTATAGTCACTGGAGAAAGAGGACTTTCACAGGGTGACATTAAGGAAGCTTTTTAAAAGGGTACTTCAATGCTTCAGTAAAGCTGCCGGGAAGTTTTTTGAAGATTTGATTAGAAAATGCCAATTAATCTGTTTCATCAAAAAACCAACTTTTCCCGGGAAAGCATCTGTTTTGAAGTGTGTTGTTTTTGTTGGGTTTGGGTTTTCTTTAAGTTTTAAAAAAGAAGAGACAGAAGTTATAAGGGGAAAAAAAAGAAAACAAAAAAGAATTCAGTTTTCTGGGTTTCACTTACTTTGAAATTTAAGCTAATTGGAGTAAAATAAATATTTCAAAAATAAGAAACACTCAAAACCAAAATGAAACATGACCTTTGTGGGGATTTGCATCTTCAGAAGGAAAAGTGCGCTTTCTGAGCTGTCATCTAGACTCTGGGTAAAATGAGAAAGAAAAAGCTCTATTTTTTTATTTAACTATTCTTAGGAAAATAGTAACAACCCATGGACTCTATTTGATGTCTCTTTGACATCCCCAAGCCCCTTCATGGGAAATATCAGTCTCAGAGTGAGCTGCGTGGAGCTCAGCCCTGCATGTGTTCAGCACCCAATGGCCTCCGTTATCTCATATGTCCATGGGGCCGCCTGCCCTCATCTTGTAACACGGCGCCTTTGCAGACCCTGACTCTCGGAGTTCCCAGCCACATCCCGGCCTATCTCTGCTCCAGTTCAGATGTTCAAAACAAACAGATAAACAGAGACCAGCCCCACCTCATGCCACTGCCTCCCCTTCCCTCAGCCATCCGCACACCCTCCAAACGCTGCTCCATAGAGATAAGCCCCTGGCATTTTCCCTCCCAGCCTCCAATCAGCCATTATCATAAAAAAAGTGCAAAGCATCTATCAGCCGTGCAGCCCAGTGATTTATGTTCAAAGTTAGGATTATCTATTCTGCTCAAATCCCTTCAAACAGGAAACCGGATAAAAGAGAATCGCGCTCCACAGATAAAAATTGGAATATAGGTTCATGCAATAGAATGACAGGCAGGGTTTTATCTCTGAGCAGTTCCAACCATCTCATTTTGTCAGGAATTGTTCATTATCCGCAGCTAGGGACACGTGGCGTGACCTTAATGACATTCTTGCATCTTTCCCCTTCTGCAGTGTGTGCAGGGCATGGTTTGCAGAGCTCCTTACCAGGGAAGGGGTAATAACGCAGCAATAACATAGGAGTTAAAGTATGAACCAAGCCTTCTGGAGCATGATGCCAGGCAGAGGAGGTCCCTCTGGGCCATCTCTGCTCCCTGGCTGTGCAGTGATATGCACTTCTGTCCCTTATAATGACCAATTGATATTGTCATTACTCCACCTCAGCCCTAATCTCCATGGTTCTGCTCTATTCATTAAGAGGAGTGAAAATAAAGAATCTGTTGAGCCAATGCACAAATAAATACCAACCCGACCTGGCCAATTTATCAAAAAGAAAAACAAGTTCCCAGTGGTGGATCTTTTGGACTACATCTTTCCAGCATACCAGGACGCAGGACTCAGTAATTTATTACCTCTGTCTGACAAATAACCTCTCTATCCTGTAACTATTATGCTTCATCTCTCTTTATTCTGCTTAATTAGATGCTATTATTGCTGGCACAGTAGTAAGACTTTTGCAAGCAGGATCACAACGGGCTAAGGTAGAATGCTTTCTTAATACAGTAGAAACCTTTCTGACAAGACAGCCATTCATTCTGACTGCAGAGCAAGGCACAAAGCTGCTTTGTTGGGCTTTTAATTGATTGCCACTTTTTCCGCCTCACTTGGACTACCTATTTTATTCATGGGCAACACTGGGTGGTTTAAGAAGTAGCAGAAAGCAGAGGGAGAGCAGTTGACCACTCTGAGTGGAAAAGAGGTATAGAAGGCAAACACAGCCCACTGAAAGCATCCTTTGGGGTGACTGCTGTGGTATGGGGGGGTCCTGCAGCCTGCACAACACCATGGCTGGTTTTACAGAATCATAGAACCTCAGAATAGTTAGGGTTGGAAAGGACTTTAAGATCATCCAGTTCCAACCTCCCTGCCATGGGCAGGGACACCTCACACTATACCATGTTGCTCAAGGCTCTGTCCAACCTGGCCTTGAACACTGCCAGGGATGGGGCATTTACCACTTCTTTGGGCACCCTGTGCCAGCACCTCAGCACCCTCACAGTAAAGAACTTCTTCCTTATATCTGACCTGAACTTCTCACCTGTTTAAGTTTGAACCCATCACCCCTTGTCCTATCACTACAGTCCCTGATGATACCACCACCTGCTCAGACAGGAGCAGGCAGAAGAGATGGGTTAATGCTGGGATACTTGACCAGCTCAGATGGTTTGCAAGTCATGTGAGGTTACATTTTCCTTCCTCCAGACACAGCTCTTCTAGTTACGACCACAGCAGAAATCAGTCACTGCAGGACAGATTCTGTGTCTCCTCCCACCTGAAAACAATTTGCGTTCTCCCAGCTATATCTGACAGTCTCATGACAGATACAAGCCTTACCTTTAGTCCTTCTTAGATACTCCCAACTACAACAGCGCTCCTCCTCCTCTTTTACACTCTTTTGGAACTAGAACTTAAAGTCTTCAAAACATAGGGAAAAAGCTATTTCTCTCTTATCCTGGATAAGTGAAATAAGCCCACATCTGTCTATATGATTTTAATAATATTTTAAATATTAATAGCGTTCATGTTATTCTTTAGCATCTGAGGTATTCAACAAGATTATGTTGAGTGAGACTGTGAGACAGTGAGCTTTGAGTGAACTAAGCTGAAAGGACAAGTTCAGGGCAACACAGTGGTATAAGTTATGTTGCACTGCTTTATGCTGGGGAGGAAGCAAATCTGGATCCAAAGCAGAGCTGTCGGCAGCTGGGACTGTTTCTCATTTACTCCAGGATGAGGACCCCATCGGGATGAAAGAAAGAAAGGGCCATGAAGACCTTTCCTTACCTTTCCTCATTTACTCAGAGGCTTCATCTAAAGATTCACAAAGGGCAGGAGATTAATTGTACCAGCTGCCATCTCTGTTGTGTATAACCACAGGCTTAGGACCTTTCAGCTCTTTCTCTCCAGTCCCTGACACAGCTTTGGGAGATTTACAGTCTGTCAGCCCTTGGCATCCTCAGGTTTTGTTCTCCCTGACCCTCTCTCACAGGTTTCACCCTTCATCCTTGGTCCAATTCCTACTTTGGATACCTCTTTGTCCATTTTCTCTGAGAACTGACTGTTTTCTGCCCCAAAACTCCCACAAGCTGTGTCCAGACACAGCTCACTCTGCTCCTGGCCCCTCCATCACGTCAGTGCCGGTGGGTCCCCTTGATCCCAGAGCAAGGTCTCCAGGCCTTGGGCATGGATACAGGAGCCAGTGCATAGACCCCAGAGCTGGGGAGCACCCTTTGCCCCACAGTTCAGGCACACAGACTGTGTCGGAGCAGAGCTGAATACACAAGTCAAGCCCCAGAGCTCCCTGAGCTCACTGGCTTGGACTCCCAGGACTTGAGAGGGAGATTAGATAACCCAGATCACTCAGTGGATGAGAGCATGGCCAGGGTGGTGGAGTGGGTCTAACCCAGAGCAGTGCCCTGTGACCCTCCTGCATTCCCCAGCAGCACATGCTGCACCACATGTTTGGGTGTCTGGAAAGATTACGTTGTCCCAAGGATCTCTCCTAGGAAATTCCTGCCAAGCAGAGCCATGTTCTCTTCGGAGCTCCCTATCCACTGCCCCAGCACTGGTCCTCCATCCCTGCTCCTCCCCAGTGGGTTGTGGACATGCCCAGCACCAGCTGCACATCCCATACAGCCTTCCCAGAGGAAGGATGTGGCCATTCAGTATCAGTCCCTCGCCCCGGACATCAGGGGACTGACCTGCCTGCCACTGAATAAGGACAGCATCTGAAAGTGCTGCTGCCAGGCAGGTCTTGGTGCAGGTGCAGCAGACCCTTGTCATCCCAGCTATGACAAGTCATTATGTCCTGAGGCTGAGGCACAGAGAAGTTTTCTTGCTCTTTGGTTAGACAAACGACTCACAAGAAGTCTGGTTTCAGGGCATTTAAATAAATAGAGGAATAGGGAAAGGATAAATCTTAATCATTGGGGCTTTTTTCCTGGTGCAAAGCACTGTTGATCCTGAGTGATGTCACAGAGAGGACAGCATCAGACAAAGGAATCATCTAGCCTGTTGTCAACCTGAGCTGCAGAGACCCATCTTGTACTTTTGCATGAAACTGGGCTTCCAACCTATGTCAAAAGGCTGAAAGAATCGTTTTTGTAAGGTGCTCTGGTGTCCTGGATGTGAAGTGTTTCAGTGGGGCAAAGCATTGCTGCGAGTAGAAACGCAAACATTAAAGTCTTCCTGTGCAATGGGCTGAAGTGATTTGAAAGTATTTCCAAAACATGTTTTGCACCTGGAGAAAAGCAGTGGTTTAGAAGTAAGTGGGAGAACATTCCCGTGCAAAGCACCGCTTGCAAATGTGCTAGCAAAATAGGTAAGAGTTCTTTGGAGATATAAGATTGGGGAAAAAAAATCTCCCTGATCTTAACTCTACAAAAGCCATTTTCAGTAATGGAAAGGAAAATAAACTCATTTCCCCTCTGGAACATCAAACAGAATTTTACTGTTGCGCTACTCCCCATATTCCACCCTCATCAATCCAATACCTTTTCCTACAGTGCTTTTCTCTACCTCAGTTGTTTATTTGATATTTTTTCCCCCAGTAAAAAATTATCTATAAATCCCTGAACCTTTACGTCTGCAGTCATACAGGCAGAACATAGCCTTGGCAGCTAGAAGCCCAGGAGGCTTTTACAGATTCTTTGGTCAGAGTTCCTGAAACATTTTGACTACATTATAGCTCATCCACATCTTCCCCTTTATTGCACAGTCCCAGTATATTTAGAAGCAGTTAATCATACATCTGAAAGGAGAGAGAAGCATTTTACATTTATTGCCACTCTCAGGTGCTGTATCGTTTTTATCCCTTTGGCTATTACCTGATGCATTTGATCTTTCTATTTAATGCCCGCTTCCCCCATTAACTTCTTAACTTCCGTAGGCTACTGTGCTTAACATAATAGGGAATAGCTTTGATAAAAGCACACATCAGTCAAATTCCCTTACTTCAAGCTTTCACTTGAAAGGGACACAGCTGAGGTGTTTGCCATAACGCTTAAAGTACGTTCTCTGCCCCATCAATCTGTGTTTGCAATAAGCCTTTGAAAGCCAGCAACCAAGATCACTTCCCTTAGCAAAAAACTTTTCCACCAACTTGCACACTCCTTTGTGAAGAGAAGGCGGCCAGCCCGTGGTTAGAGCAGGAAACAGCAAGGTTCTGCTTTCTATTTCCAGCCCTGCCACACAATGTGCTGAACCAGTCCTTTCAGAGCTATATGACTCAATTTCCCCATCCAGAACTGATCGCTATCATATATCCCCACGGAATTGTCAGGAGACCGGATTAATTAATAGTTGTAGGATATTATGAGATCCTTGAAAGGCAAACAAAAATAATTACATCTTTCTTCTTGTGGCTAATGCAACATGACTACATAGTTTCTTCCAAATGTGTTGGTATTTATTTAATTAGAAGGCATAAGACAGGGGGAAACCACTGGGGGATATTTGCTGTTATTAAGAAATCCCATATGCTGAAACAGAAGCCACCAGGCGAGAGCCCACAGGCTGCAGGTTTCTAGCTAAGTTTGCCCCCAAGAGCTGGGTGCTCACAAGGTGCCTACTCAGGGCCAGGCAGCCCAGCAGCACTAGCACCCTCCCTCTGCTCCGTTTCCAAACACACAGAGCTAATCCTGCAGCCATGGATAGGGCAGAAACGGTTTTAGGATGGGTGCATCTCAAGAGCATCAGGAATGAGATCATAGCTCAAAAGGCACAACAATCCCCATCACCACGTTCCCTGTTCCCTGGAACCCCCCAGGTTACCCTGGCCTCTGCACTGGCACTCAGGCCATGTTCAGAGGTGGGCATGCTTCTAAAAGACTCGCTAATGGAGATTAGCCTCCTGGCTTTGGCACCCCGCTGAGATTCCCAGTGACAGACCATGTTTCTTCATCCAGAGTAAAACAAGTTTCACCAGCTCAGCTCAGAGCAGAAACCACCATCTCCCTGTCATAATAGAACCTGAAAGATGGGAATGAAGACTGAAGCCATCAAATCCTCTGCAGCCAGAGAATGCATGTGCTGTTACAGGTGATCTAGCTGCAGGCATCCACCCATGGTCCTTCTCCATCTCCCCTGATCAGAGCTCACTAGTTTTATGCTTATTAATTCTCTGCAAACTGCTATTAATTTTGCTTTAGAAAAGGTAAACCAAGGCATAAAGCACCATTAGTTACTCAAGAATTCTCTTGTACAATAGGGAGAACTTGAGTCTCCCACATTCCAGTGGAATCACATTCCTGTTATTACTCATGTATCCTCTGATGCTTTCTTACGAGTTTGCATTTGCTCCCCTCGCCCTCTTATTTCCTTCTCATTTTTAAGACATTCCTCTAATATCTTCCCAGCTGCTTGAAGTTTATGGAGGCCTCTCAATATTGTAAAAGCTTTGAGGAGAGGGCTGGGAACTGCTCCATGTGTGCTGCCAGGCAATGCAAGGAAATGCAAGATATTTATCCAGTCTGGCCATAATATTCCACCTTGAAGAAAATACCATTTCCCCAGTAAAACTGGGGCCTAGGCTCCTGCTGCTGCCAGACAATATGGAGAAGAGGCTGTATTAAGTTACTGATGTGTATTAAAGAGAGGAAAGTTTCAGATCACTGCTGCTTAGGATTCATTTGGAAGCAACAAAACAGCATGATGGAGATAAATCTGTCCATCATGCAAGTCACCAACAGAATTTATTAAGACTTAACACCCCTGGGTTACACTCAAACTCTGTTTCACAGAGCGTTATGATTTTCTTTCTGACCTCCGCTAAGATGGACTAGGTAATAAATTCTTGTGTCACATAAGCCTGTCATATCTAATCTGGGGACTGCTTCCCCCTTCCTCTGGTGATTCCACATTGGATCCAAGCCCACTGAACTTCATTTGGTGACAGAGGGCAGGCAGTATGAGCAACTTGTGTTGACAGCTAATTATTTTCCAGCATACTGATCTTTCAGGGGACAACATCCTTAAAAACATGCTCCTCTTCATCTTATTTGAGTACTTCTGCAGAGCAAAGTGACCACCAGAGCTGGGCTTCCCCAGAGGGGGCATATATACTCATCTTTACTAAAAACCCAGAGAAATTGCTATGTTAACAAGTGACGTAAGTCCCTGACCTTGAGAGTTCTGCTCTTTCTCCTCCTCTCCTGGTAAAGTTGATGCCAAAATCCCCTTTTAGGGGATGGCACATGAAGCCCTGAACCAGAAGCACATGTGGATGCTCAAGTGACTCCAGGTTGCAAAGGGGATGACCAAGGTGTACTTGGCACACATAGTATCCCAGGTTTCATGGCGTATTTCTCACTATTGGTAGGAAACATTCATGGACAATACCCATGCTCCAGGAGAGACTTTGTCCATGCTGTATGAACCACAAGCAGGATCAAAGATGGGCTTTTATTCCAGGGTGGTTTGCAGCAAGTTACAGTGTGTGAACAAGGCAAACATCATCAGAGGGGTAGGGAAACACAATGGTTGCTCAAGGGGTGAGCACAGAAGCAAGTGCTCGGACCAAAACTTCTCTTCAAAACCTCAGCCTGAAACAAGACCACCCTGCAGAGCAACATCTTGTAGAGAAGAACTTGAATTCACAACTGTCATTAACACAAAAAAAAGATAATCAGGCCGAGGATTTTTCATTACAAGAATGTCATTTTCCATTTTCCCATGTCATAACCTTCTATGAAAGTGAGAAGAGTGATTTACTGACCCATTTGAAGTGACAGCAGTGCTCAGGGAAGCTCTGCAGCCCAGCCACAGCCAACCATTGAGTTCTCCCAGTGCTATGGCAGGTAAAAAAGGGACCCCAGCAGAGCACTTAGAGGACCACATGAAAGTGATGATAGCGTGAAGGCACAAGAGATGCTGCCTGGGAAGTAGTTCAAGAAATCCAGATGTAATGATTTGCGGAGCTTTAGTAAGCACAGAGGGCTTTCTGAAGATGCTGACTTCAGGATGTGGGGGAAGAGAGAGGGATTAAGATTGGCATCACGCCACCTCCTCGTAATTGCTATTTATAAAGTTCTGCACCTGCAGGACGAGGTGATTGATTAACATGCTTCATAAATCTCAAGCAGTTGAACCGCTACGACGTGGTTACAATTTGCTTCAATAAAGCTCTAGCCATGAAAAATAAAGCGTGTTTCCAAGGGAACCCAGGAGTTTCCACAAACACCGTTGATTTGGTTCAATTCTTTTTTTTAATGAAAACTTCCAAAATGAAACAAAATGATAAATGTTCCTTTAAAAGGCGTCATTTTGGGTTTGTTCTCCAAAGCTGGAAGGACTCGGGCTTTCCATCCCTTCCTTTCTCCCTTCTTTTCTTTCCCCTCTTTAAAGTTTTCTTCTCTTTCAAAGTTTCCCCCTATTTTCCCCTTCTTAACTTCTCTCAGGTTTGCAAGTGGAAAATAAAATTAAAACCAAGAACAAAAAGAAATAATCCTAAGCAAAACTTCAAGTAAAGGTGAAACCTGCCTTCCATGGGATATAGAATTAACTTAAAGTATTTCACTTAAAATAGATGGCGTTCACCTAACAGGCCTGCTTTCCATGCTTACTACATTGTGTAATGGTGGATCTCAAACGGAATTGAGAAGATGTGTGTGATTGTATCCACCTTAAAATGGGAGATAATCAAGGTACAGGGCTGTGAAATTATTGCTGGGTGGGGAATTCATCTACATTCAGGTGAGAAGAGGTGCACTAGAGAGATGACCACTGAAAACAGGGCTCCTGGTGATAGACTCTGATATAAGCACTTCAACATATGAATCCCACCTTTGCTAAGGAGAACTCAGTGATAAGGCAGGAACATTAAAGAACAGATACCATCTCCAAGTCCACCAAGAGTTTTGGTAATAGATTCCATTACAAGAATCAGCCCAAATGGAAAGAAAACCCAAGGTAGTACCCACACACCTCCATGCTCCAGACCTTTGTCCAGCAGGACATTGGCTGTGCACAAACATGTGTAGAGGATTTTAACATGAAAAACCTGTTCTACCAAAGAATCAAAATCCTCCCTTTTTCACCCCTCTGTGAAAGTGTCTCCCTGAAGACATATATTTTAGTTGCTCACATTCATGTTTAAGGGTCCCAAAGAAGCTGTAGGGTAATAACAAATAATACATCTTATAAATCACTATTAGCTTAATCCTTGCAGAACTCTTTCACCAGTGCAAAACAGCTGCTCGCTCACAGCACCTAAGGAAACACATCACACATCTGGATAGCAGAGGGCTATAGAGCCTGCGTTCCCCTGCCCATCCCCAGCACTAGCCATGAGCACTTTCAGCAACACCTCTCCTGTCTCCATCACTTTGCCTGCTTTGTCGCATATCTCTCAGCACACAGACACTGTCATCACCATGCAATTGTAGAAGTCTATCAGAAAATACCAGTTGCCATATGTCACCTAATATTTCAGAGCAGATGAATGAATGCAGCTTGTCAGAGAACTTCCTAGTTTGATCAAATTGGCCCCATCTGTCTGTCCCTTATGGAAATAACGAAGCCGCCAATGAAAAATTCCCTGTGCACTCTATGATTTTCCCTCTTTCCATTTTTATGGGTGCAATTGTGCAAGCAATGCTATTTTTATGCTGCTGTACAAAGGTTTCATGCCCACATCAGAGCTTTTACACTTCATTCCTGGTGCCCGCTTTCTCTCATAGCTCAGGAAAAAGAGCTTTCAGGGCACATGATAATTTCAAGCAGTACAAGCTAAAAGGGAGTTCTTAGAGGCCAGTTCACCCAGTACCTAGAATGGCTGCACCAAAGAAGGTTAGCTACCATGTGCCCCAAGGGAGGTATCTGCTGCTTCCAGGTACCAGCAAAGAGAGTAGTGAAGTGTCAAATCCTGACTACAGTCGTTGTGGCAGCAGAACAATAGGGTGTTCAATGAAAAGACCAGAAGATCAGCTTTTCCATGCTAACACCAATGCCTGGGCATTGCATAAGCACAGGGAGACAGGAAAGGCATGGTGAAAAACCAAAATACCATCATCCCCCTTGCTTTTGCAGGAGCATTGATTTTATTCCCTGCTTCAAAGTACCTTTTGCTTTTTTCCTTCTGCACATAAACTGGCTGAGAATTTTCAGCTGAAACAGAAGCTCTATTGAGGAGTAATTTCTTGGTTTTAATTCTTGTCTGTGGTCAACTTCTTCGGCTTTGCAGGGACTGCACATTTCAGGCAGGCAAAGTTCCTTTTTCTAGCATCTGAGGCTGCAACCTTTCCCTGACCTCCTCCTCTGAAGGTTAACATGAGGTTAACGCTGGAAAAGCAAATCAAAGCCAAAATGACACCAGTTACCTGTTCCGGTTTGTGTTGCTTTATGGCTCCTGGGACCACATGCCTGACCGCCTGCCATCTCCCCCAGGGGGCTATGAAGTAATAATGTCTCTTTATTTCCTGCCTGGGAGCACATTTCAAGTTGTGCCTTTAAAAATAACCAAATAAATTTCTCTCTTTCAAGCTTTCATTGTGAACAGAGCAAATGAGAAGTGGAGATGATGATAACCTAATCACTGGACTCTTTTAATAGATGGAATTTCCTCTGAAGTAACTGGCTTGACTGTCTGCCAAACAACAAAGCTCCCAATATTTCTAATACCTAGCCAGCATGTCATGAAAGCAAATATGATGAATTGCTTTGGATTTGGTTCTTGCATGAAATGAAAGCACCAGTTCGTCATTAAACCGAAGGTTCACGTTCTCATCTCATTTGCACTTGTGGAAATACGGTGCAGCTCTACAGAGATGCGGAGCTTTTGCTTGGAAGAAGTGACACAAAGTTGAAGTTAGGAGCAAAACTAAGGAAAGAGAAAAATCTGGTGAGGTCCAAATCTGACCTGCACTGGGAATATCTCTGGGTGGATGCTATTTCTGGAGAGGTTTAGGGGACATGCCCAAGGTTACAGAGGGAGTCTGTGGAAAGCAGAGTTTTTACTCAGGACCTCCTGAATGCCAACAGTGCCTTTGGCAGACAGACATCAGCTCAAGTTACTTGCCTAAATGCAGACTTAAGTGCCCTGCTTTGTGCGCATTTGATGATCTGATATATAATCCCAAAAGAGAAATAATAAGAACCATAGGAAGCTGTTCTCCCCGCACAGCTCCGTGCAGCCAGACTCTTGATCCATACCCTTTCATCTCAACCAGAGGAATTTTTCATCTCCCACTTTATGATCTCTTTTCACGACAATAGGTTGGGGCTGGGCAGCCGGGCTGCATGTTACTGTTATAATGAGAACAATCAGAGTAGAGCAGTTATTAATCACCCAGTCATATGAGCCATTAAAACAAATTCTTATTAACCACAAGACATGTGTTTTTCTCCTGAACTACAGAGATAATGCCTGAAAGCAGATGGAAAAACTACACTTGCAAATTAAATTTGATGGGGCTTTTAAAAGTAAATTAAGTCTGACAGGCCTCTCCTCCTTTAATTAAGCTCGATGAAACTTTGAGAATGTACTTGTTGCTTGCTACAGGTGTTGCTCAGGGGTTGATTTCTACCTATTTCTTTGCTGCTGGTTGCTTCAAAGACCATGAGATAAATCCTCAACTGCAACACGACCAGGGAAACCTCTGGTGAGCCACTGCAGCAGATCTGGACTATTTGACTTGCAGCCAAATAACTCAGTGTTGTATCACAGTTGTATTGTTGTATAGTCTAATGCACATAGACTCAATTCTAACATATTTGCTAGCTCCACGCCCCGCCACATTTCTCCATGAAGTAATTCAGGGTGACTACTGTGCGAGGAACACTCTTGCCCCCACTTAGATGCATCTCCCTGTGCATCTCCCTACAACTACAGCAAAACAATTTGAAGGAATAACAACTTGCCAGTGAGATTAAGTTGTTCTCAGCCAATATTAATATGAGCACAGGATACAACTGATTCTGGAAATACTTTGTGGGTATACATATACCAGCACCCTGGAACTGAAGCGACCAGCCCGACCTTATCCCAGGTATAACTGGGGAGCACCAGGACATCAGAACATACACCTTGTCTATGATAGTGTCTAAAATAGCACTGAACACCCATCTTCAGTCACCTGAACAAGTCCTTGGGTGTCTAATCTCAATCATTTAGGCTCCTCCTGGTCAGTGGAAAGTGTCAGGTGCCTTCAGAGGCCAGTTCATTCCTACACCACAAATTGCCCTCAGAGGTGCATTAACCACGAAGTTTACTGGATGCCTAATTTTTGGTAACTAAATTTGGATGAAGTGCATTGTTCTACCTGTGTTATGTTCCCTGGATTAACCCAGCAGGGGCCCAAACTAGCCTAAATGCTTTCTATGAAGATTCAAATCAATACTCTGAGATTGATTTCTCCTTTTATGCAGCACTTTTCCCATTTCTGCCAAGCACAACTCAGGAGAAAGTATATTTTCACATAGAAAGGCGAAGTAAAATATTTTCTAAGAGTGTAAATTTAGGAAGTAGATTCACTTACATACTAAAGGGGAAATTTAAAGTCAAGACAAGGAGAAGAAAATGCCTCAGGAACAGCGAGTGATATATCAAAGGATTTCTATGCTACTTTCATATCCTCTTTTCATCCACAGCCTTCACTAATCACCACTATTTCCATTACCTAAGAGGCCTTTTCTGCCTTTAGAAAGTAGAATATGAATTGCTCAAGTATTTGGGAGGGGAATTTATAGAACATGCTACCCTTAGTTAGGGCAGGTTTAAATACAAGGAATCCACCTCTCCTTTAACCCTAGCAGAGCACGCATATGTGAAGTTAACCTAGAGCAATGACATGTTTAATCAGGGGAGTTATCTGAACACATTTGTTCAATATGCCTGGAAGTATTTAAGGTGTGTACACAAGCATTTCTCAAGGGTACTAAAACATGGCTGGAATAAGCAGTTATTGTTTTCCCTTGCTCCCAGAAGCTATAGAAGTATTATTCCCTCTTGTCAACCCAGAGAGTAGCCACAAGTTGTAATTCGATTGACAGCTCTTCCCCTCTGTTTCTTGATAAGAATCATCTTTATTATTTGCATATAGTAGTGTTTCTTCAGTGTAATGGCAACTGTGGAACACTGCGAAGAGGGGAACTAACTCTCACTATGGCTTATTTTGCATTAATTATCCGTATCCCAGCTAAGGCACCCGAATGAACAAGTATTTCTGAGCGTTTGGGGGAGAAGATGGCCTAGGGTCCCACAGATGAACAAAGGACTTAGATCTCCAGCAGTGAGCACCAAATCCTCCTCCAAGGATTTGTGGACACAAAGAGATAAGAGATTTATCAGTTCCTCAGCTTCGTAAAAAGCTTCCTCACATACTTTAAGCCTTTAATGCATATATAGTTTGAGACTACCTGGGAGCAAGTGACCTTGTCTCAAACAGCACTACACAAAATAGTTCACCAACCTGCTGTCCAGGCAATCAGTAGCTGGTATTTGAGTGCAAGGCAGAACATAAATAGAGTGGAAAACCACAGCAGCCTGACAGAAATCTACCCAGGTGACAAGGTAATGCTCCACAAGTTCCTCTTGTCCTAGAAAGATGCCCTAGCACAAGAAACCATCACATCGCTATAAAGAGAGAACAAATGGGCCCAGATGGATATTGTCAATCTGAGCAGGGACTTAATTTATCATTGAAGCACCATTTTAATATGAAAACAGAAAGGCACTAATCATTCTCCAAGTACTTCATGCTGATTTAACAAGCAGCCTTCATGCCCTGTTTTATGCAATTCTTGTGTTTCCCCCCTTCTGCATTTTGAATAATGCCTTTCCAAACCAGAATCCTACTCAAGCACCATAATAAAACCTGCCTAATCAAAGGGCAAGTAGATTATCATGACACAGTAAAGATCAGGAAGGGTTTAATTATCATTTATTATACTTATTCATTTAAAACAGAGAAAACAACTTAGCATTTGACACATTCCTCCCTCTTAAATATTATGGTGTCAAAGCAAAGTATCTATTGGCCTGCTTACTACTGTAATGGATGATGAAGAATGTTTCTGATCTACTAATGAGCCTGAATCTCCTCTAGAGTATGGATGGTATCATTTAAATACAATCAACCATGCAATAGACCCCATGGGATATACTGTCCTATGTAGCTAGATAAACTTCTGCTTCTATTTATTACACTCAACAGTTCCAACACTCCATCCATTGTGCTGATTTTTCATTGGGTTTTGGAATAGCAAAATGTGGCTGTTTTCCATGTTTCTTACGTCAAAATCCAGATCTCCAGGTCTGCTCTGCCTTACAGCACATGCTGGTAAGTGGAAACCATTGCAAGGTCCATGTTGTATTCTAGGACAGGAGAATTTTGCAGTGGATACAGGCATGATTTCCCAGAGATCAGTAGCTACCTCAAAAATTCACTGCACCTCCATGTCCTCGTCTTAAGCCAAAGCTTGGAGCAGGGAGAGAACCAGCTTTCAGGCTTCAGAAGAATCTCCAGCACATGGGTTGCTATTACTGGAAGGTACTGCAGTAAAGTGACATATACTCAAGGATGAGGTGCACCAAACACCTCCAAGTCAGAGCCAGTTGCTGCAGAAGCTACTTTGCTCTTGGTTGAATAAGGACTCGAGGTGGTGCCTAATGGTATAAATCTCCAACAGGCTCAGATCTGTCCGAAGGGAACAAAAGAATAGACTTGGGAAGCAATGGTGAGCTGGTCTGGGGGAACAATCACGGCATGACAAGGTCCCAAAGCACTGGGACATCATCAGGTGAGATTAGCTCTTTAAACTGGGTACCAAAGGCAAGTTTGGACTGAAGAAGGCAAAAGCCTATGCCTCCACCATGCAGCCCCCACATTAGCACCAGCCTTAAGCCTTCAGCTGCCCAAAGCAGAAGGTGCTGCCCCCCAGCCCAGCCATGGCTTTGACCCGCTGCACAACACCAGGGCCTAAAACTCCCATCAGAAGGAGGCAAAGTGTTGGGCACTGGCAAGATAGAGATGCACATCAAGTCTGTAGTCTGAAAAACAATAAGATTGGGAAGATGACAGATACTGATGGGTTATGGATAAATTGCGTAGGGGATCTCTGTGCTCCACGCACTGCAGCAATCCCTACATCTCTACCTCCCACAATCCTCTGTGGAAGTAAGGAAAACATGAAATTTATGCTATCTTTACGAGATGGAATGACCTTGTCACACACACAGCTCTGAACAAGCAGGGTAATGGCATCTGTTAGAAACAGCCCAGATCCTCTGTAAACTTATCACACATTTGATTTATCATCCACAGGCAGAGGTCTGCAATGAAATGCAAAGCCAAGGTAAACTTGCCCAGGCACAGGTCCTGCTGCCAAGCTAAAACCAAGGCCAGGCTCTGCAAAGATTTGATTAATAACAGGCAAAGTGCCAAGCCAGCCGAGTGTAAACTATAATGCAAATCAAGGTTTCACACTCAGACTAAGCAGAACTTGGAGGTTTGGCTTGAATTTCCGCAGCCAAAACCTTTCTATCAGGAATGCTTTGAATGCTACCATAAGCCTCTGTGGCCCCACGGCAGTGTTAACAGGGATATCTGCTCCCAGAACCTCAGTTGCTTCTGGCTTTCCTTCATCTCCTTTCCTCTCCAGGCTTGCCTGCCCCCAGAGAGCCTCCCGTGTTCACATAGCACACACTTCTGATATCTGCCCTACAGAAAAGAAGACACTATAGGAGAGCAGCAGACAACTCCCTTTTCATCAACTTCAGCACTTCCACTGAGGGACTCCTGAAGGCTAGAGGGGAAATGCCAAAAGACACATCCTATAATGTCACTGCTCACTCCGTTACCAGAAGGAGCCTGTACCTGACAAACACTGGGACACATCCTCTGCCATTCACTCAAACACAGCCTGCCTTATCCCAGAACACAAAACCCATGACCTGACTTATTCACCCACAAGCACCTGCTCTTCTCCCAGCTCACGGAGAAGCTTCCTCAGGCCTCAAGGAACCTTTCTTTTGCTCACACAGGAGCAGAAGGACACTTGGAGATTTTAAGGACGCAAAGGAACATTGTGCTCCTGGGCTGTCATCCCACATCCCAACCGCAAGAGCACTGCTTCATGATTCCTGCACCAGTGTTATTCCCACCATGCAAACAAATGGTACCAAGCTACAGGATGAGCTGATGAAATGAGATTAGGAAAGAAAAGCACTACACAGGAATATTTTCCTTCTGATTTCATAGCAGAGGCAGGACCAGCCACTGCTGCAGTGCAAGCTCAGCCTTCTCCTGCCTGTGAAAGCAGGCAAAACCAGCCCCCAGGAGCACACATTGCTCCCTGGTGCTCTAAGCATGTGTAAATTGGAGGCTTCAGTGGGCAGGGGCTGGCAGGAGAAAGACAACTCAAGATGAGTTGGCAACTCATCTTTGTCTTCAAGTCTGTCTGAAAAATCTCTCATTTCCATCATTAACCATATTGCTGCATTCAGGAGCATTAGAGATCTTTCTTTAACCCATCTTTTCATCTTTGTCTATGGCTTCTTTTAAGTTTTCACCTGGTGTCATCTTTACTGCCTCGTTCTTTGTTCAGGTGACAATAATTTGTCATTTGTGTGCAGACAGTTTCTTAACTACTCCTGTGTTAGAAATAACCTTTGAAGTAATATTGGTTCTTTTATCTCCAGGGTCCTGTAAAGTACAGACCTATTGAATGGCAAGACATTAAGAATGCCAAGAAACCCCCATAAGGCAACACATTAAATGTGAGCTCTCTTGCTATGGAAATGGATGGACTGTACAGTACTGAGTTAGGAATAAAACCCTACTTGAAAAAGTTTTATGGCACTAAAGGTGTTTTATCATCTGTAGCCTTAATTTTGGAGGCTGGAAAAGAACTGTAATAGTTTTATTGATAGTTCAAGCATATTCACTCATTCTTTTGCATTTCCTTTCCCTCAACATGGTCATCCATGGAGTCATATGCTTCCAGGAGTACAATTGGCATGATCTACTTTCAGCTGCTATATAACAGAGGAGAATGTGAGATAACACAATGAAGCCACAGCAAATCTACTGACATTATGTAGTTACTTCCAAGAGACTCAAAAGACCTGACCAGAGAACACTGGACCTGTGATTTTCATTTCTAGCTTTTCAAGACTTCAAGAAGTCCCAAGGGATTAGATTGCAGTAACATAATTCCAACATTTAAAAGAGCAAAACGAGCAACCTGCAGAACTATAGCACAATTAGCCCTGATGCCAGCAAAGAAGAAGAGTACATTTAAGACTACCAGGGAATTACAGGCTCGCACACAAAGAGTGCAAGTCACTGTAAACCCTGCTTTTTGGTGGAGCTGTCAAATCAAGCTATCTCTTTCTTGACAAGATTATAGGCTCACTGGATAAGCCAACTCTGCTGAGAGTGTGCACTTGGATTTCTCAAAGGCATTCAGTTTAGCATCATGTGATGGCTTTATCTCAAAATTTGCATCATAGGCACTAAGTAGAGTACACGTTACATTAAAGCTGCCTGGCACATTTTAAATGTAGCTGTTTCAGGGAGATATTTGGGGTCAAAGGGACATTATAACTAACAGATTCCCCTGGGGATCTGCTCTTTGGACCAAGTTGTCCCCCCTTTTTGGAGATGTAGACATGGAAAATAAGTTATTCACAAAAAGAAATCCCTTTTTCCTCACTAGCACACATCACTTATCAACATATTAGTCACAGCTGCGTTTTCCATTGCAGGCACAAGGTTTCCTAGGAGAGCAGGGGCAGCTCCCAAGCAACACCCAGTATTGGCACACACATGACTCCAGGCATATAAGGCAGCATTGTACCGTATAGATCTCCCAGTCACAGGACAGATGATCTCCCACCCAGCTGGGATCCCAATCCCATTTACCCAGGAGGGAAAATCAAGGTGTTCACTTACACCAATTATCAGTAGCGATTTGAAACTCCCATCACTGAACATCCTGTAAGAAAAAGCTCTTAACTTTCATACATGCACAGCAAAGGAAGTGAAAACAGTTACTCAAACAAATGCTACTCTGCTGGTATTGAACATCCCTATTTAGGGATGCAGCTGGACCGGTGGATACCAAGTACTACCACACACGCAGGCATCTGACTGTCTACTGCCGACAGATGACACTGCAGTTGGAGCCCTTGCTAAGGTCACCTTGCCCAGGTCTCTCTTTAGTGCCTCATAAATTTAACTCTTCAAGCTATTAGAGGTGTTCTGGATTACCTGAACCAGCTTTCTGCCTACAGCACAGCTCCACATCTATAAGCAGCAGACACCACCATCCTCTACAGACCAGCTGATGGGCATGTTACAGCACAACAGGGCATTAGAGTTGACCTTATTTTGCACTTCAGTGCATGGCATGCTCTGCTGTCTCATTGCTGATCTCTGGAGTTCTCCCTTAGATCACACGCATCATGAAAAGCACCCATGGAGAGCAACATCTCCAGACCCAAATACCATCATTTACCACCAGCTCAGCTTGGGCTTCTCCCATATTGATGGCACATGCCCTGACCCCATACTACTTTTCTCAAGGGAGATGACTAAATCACCTCCGAGATGCAGCCCCGCTTGCCCTATCTACTAAAAGCAACAGATAGCAAGGGCAGTGGAAGTGGAAGACAGCAAAAGATATGCCTACTGCTGTCATGATGCTCACTAAGGGTTGGTGCCAAGACTCAATGATATTGACAACACTGTATGCTCACTTCTTGCAAAACAGCACAGGGTGAGGAAAAATCTCCCCTCTGCTTGCTGTCCATTCTGTCAAACCCAGGGGAAGATGGATGGCACTTAGAAGCCCCTGGTCAGAGAAAGAAGAGGGTCAGAGCACAAAGGCCATCGGTTGCCATCTGAGGACATCAGCCAAACAAAGAGGGAGTAAGCACCAAGACCACGCTGGAAACCCCTGTGGATCTGTAGCCTTCATCCATCAAAGAGGGCAGAGCAGGGGCCATGGCAGCATCTGTCAGTCTCTGGCAAAACTAGGAGATCCCTGAATATGTGCAAAACATCACAACAAAGGGACTTTTCTCAGGTTGTGCTCTTGGATGTGTACTACCTACCACTGCTTAGAGATGCACATGTATATGCAGCATATTGCTAAGAGCCTTACAGGCTCCTAGGAGCAATCTCTAAGCCTTACTGGCCGCTCCAGCTTCTTGGGCAGCCCACATGAATTACACAACTGAAATCCTGGGCAATGCAAAAGAGATTTTTGTGGTATAAACACAGACAGCTGTAGTCATCCCAAACTTCAGCAGCATTATATATAACCAAGGAGGAATGCAGGCAGCTCTGTCCATGCATGCCTCAGGAATTATCTTAAACATGTTCAGGGGATTTAGAGCCAGCATTTATGAAATGCTTGAGGCGTGTGGTGAGAAGTGTAACACTTAAAATATTGGTGAATACCAGGTTATGGCCATAATATTTGCTGGAGGCTTATGAGCACCAGGCCAGTAAAGGTGCACATCAGCCACCGCAGTGCAACCTTCAGCAAGAGGGGTTGAGCGCCAGGAGTGGATGCCATAAGGCCCCGATGATGGGTCCTTATGCCTCTGTGTGCTCACCACTGCAGTTACTCTTCAGCCACAAGACCCTCTCTTCTGTGCCCTTCTAGGAATAGTCTAGATGTTACAGAGCTCCTTCAGGGTGCACACATGTGCCCCAGAGCTAAACCAGAGGCACTTCACCAATAGAATTAGCAGAAGGCTAACAACTTCCATTAGGATTTCCCACACCTACTTCAAATTGGCTGTAAGAGAACATTTCACTGCTGGTATCCCTTTGCCCTTTCCTCATTGTCCACTTGGCTCCGTCTCACCTCCCTCCATCCCTATGTGAACCCAGTTTCCAGAAGATCTACCAACAGTGCCTTATTGCTCTGTGCAGAGTTCTCAGAGCAATTCACCAGCCAATATGTCACAGCCATAAGACAGCCAGCCTGCTGCACAACAAGGTTGTCCTCTGCATGGGAGAGACAGACAGATGACAGGGGACAAAACACCCTTCAAACGGAGCAGCCCATGGTGACAAAACCCTGAACAGAAGGGGATCTAATATGCCCCAACTCCTAACGAAGACCAATCCATAAGACCAGAGTAGAAACACCCCAAAAAAAAAAGCCCTAAAAGGTACATAAGATGAAATCCAGCTCCTCAGAACCAGGATTTTACCCTCGCAGGTCACTCCTATTGCACCACGCTGCTCATCATGACGATGAGGAAGGAGAAATCCTCTCATGTCTACAGGAGCATCCACCAGTGTGGGACCAAGCAGCTGAGCCTGGAGCCTCACCATAGTAGTCTGCTGCTGCCATCCACAGTCTTCCATTCCCAAGGCTGGATCAACCTTGCCAGCGTGTAAACTCCTAATGAAATAAAGCATTACTATTGAATAACCACTTCAGGAGATACGTGGCTTTTCCCCATGATGAAGCCCTGCTGCAAACAGGCAGTGGGGGTGGTTTTCCTTGGCAGCTCATGCTTCAGTTTGTCAGTACAACATGCTAATTTGTAACAGAGAATTATTAAATGAAAAGCTGCTAGACGTTTCTGTTATCCCCACCAACATTTCACACGTTAGAGCTCCCCAGCATCCTTCATGATCATGGCCCGGGTTGCAAATAGCAGCTCTAGATCACTGCATTACCCTGTCTCCATTTACTGCAGAGTTTAATCCACACGCTTTTGTTTTGTTACAGAATTTGTCACAGGAGTATTCCCATCAACAAATAGAAGCTGACACTTCACTTCTATTCAAATTCAAGCTAAACATTGACTTAAGTTTTAAAATAAAACTTACTGCTGTTTAAGAACATTTGGATTGTGCACCCAGTCACTGGGGGATGATGAACCACAGCTTTCTTCAGCAAGCAGAGGCTAATAAATGGAATTACAATCATAGGAGTGAAGGGAACTTAAAGTTTAGTGGTAGGGGGGTTTCTCGCAGCTAGATAAACCTTCTTACACAGCCTGGTGTTAAACAGCAAGCCCCAAACTTGTGCAACTTTATACCGCATTTCCCTGTAAGCAGCACTTAACCTGCCAGGGGTCAACTTAACTTGGAGACAACAGCACCATCTCCAAACTCTCCCAGCACTCATGCAAGCGGGGGGCGGAGGCTTCAGCATGAGACAACCAGCCAGAAGAGCCCTTTAGAACAGGGTTTCCACCCCTTCCCAAGCAAACCCCACCACGTACCCCCTCTTCCACCACCCCCCGATGCTCAGAGCCCTGCATGAGCCAGCACAGACCTTCCCACCGCTCCCTGCACGGCTCCCATCGCGCATGTGCTTCCACGTTATCCCTCTCCAGCCCCTCCGCAGGTGAAGCCAGGGGCAGGGCTGCCTCCCTTAAAGGGTCTGCGGCCCCTGGACCCGGCACTGATAAGAGATGGTTCATCCTGGGATAAGCAGATATTGATAGCAGAAGCATCCAAATGTATTCTGTTTGGCTCCCTTAGAAAGGTGGGAATTCAGTGCTGCTTTAGCAGGACAGGCAGTGTTGCAGACCTGCTTCCCATGCAGGCTGCATTTTGCATTCATATTTTCTCTTACTTTGCTACCTAAACATTTAGCATCCTACCCACAACTTTGTGTGGTTTTCTACCTCTTGAAGTAAAGGACAGTTTCATTTTTATGAATGTATTCTGGCTTTTAAGCCCTAGAACCTGCCAGCTGAGTCCACAGTGCTGACAACACATTACCCTTCCTTTGAGACAGGGGTGCTGGATCCTACCCCCTCTCTGTAGGGGACTGCTCTGATCTGCTGGGGAAGCAGGCCTAACACTACAATAGGCTTCAGCTGCATGGTAGAGAATTAAAGCCTGGATAGAGAGAAACCCCAGGGATTTCTATCCACAGGTTCATTTCAGGCCATCTATAGCCCTTAATGATGTTCCCTGGAGGAGTCCATGCACACAGCAAAATGCAGGAGTGAAATGACATAATCAGTATCTCCCTTAGTGCAAAGAGAAGCAGCCAGTGCATTTCAACGGTGCTCTTTTTCCCCCTCATTATGAAGCTGGAGTTGTAAAGAGCAGGGCTGGTGCTCTTGAACCCAGTGGGTCTGCTTTTCAGGGCTTTTTCAAGCTCCACACTCCCCGATTCTCGCATGGCAGAGCAGCATTACAGTCAAAATGAAGTAATCCTTTGATAAAGTGCAGTCATTTATCTGAAAAGTGTAGTCTCACCATTAAAATGCAAATGAAATGAGTGCTAATATATTAACTTGGGCTGGGAGTTGAAATGGCTTATGACAAGTGTGCTTTCATGTGGAATATAGTTAAGTGATAACAGTGGGTGTGTAAGAGAAAGTAATATTCAGATGTACATGTTTGTTTTTTGAAGATATTAATGAATGGCAGTGCTTAAGTTATAGTATAATTTCCTTATCTTTACTTTCTTTTGTCCCTCCTTGGTTCAAGTCTACTAGTGAGAGGTCTCTCCCAAGGGGAGGTTGATCAAAAGTCATCTTTGATGAATGATCTGAGCCCATGCAAAAGCTGAAATGTATTTAACAATCTCCTTTGAAGAGGAGCAGAAGGTCCCTCCCAGTGATATCCCATGTGCTGCAGTTGCATGAAAGCTGATTCAGAAAAAAAAAGAAAGGAAAACCTTGAGCTCTTCCATTCATTTCCCACAGATATCCCCTTGGGAACATGGCCAGCATCCGAGTGGCTTTAGGTCTTCCCTCTGGAGAGAAACCTCTGCTGGGACAACACCAGGGGATTGGCTGGAGCAGACTAGCCTTATTGCTACTATTAATGAGAATAACCTTCTGCACAGAGATGTGACACTTCTGATACAGGCCAGAGCAGCTCAAGGCTTTCAATGCCATGAGGTGGATATCCAGAGTCCAGGGATGGACTCTGATATAACCCAGCTGCAGGACTTGGGCTGGGTAACAGCCTGTGACAAGTCCCCATTTCTAAAACTAGATGAGAGCTAAACAAGACGCCACATGCAAACACATCAGCCTCTCCACAGCTCTGCCCCTTCACAGATCAGTGACCTCAGGATCATCTCTAGCACCAACCCTTTCATCCTGACTGAAGTCCTCAGACAAGATTACTTGAATTACTCTTTTCCACATAGGTGCCTTTACATTTTGCAGCAGTTCCTTGGCTTTCCTCTGTGCCACAGACCTTCTGCACTTGTCTAATCATCTAACTTCAGGCTTTTGAGTAAGGACTGGAAGAAGCAGCTGTGAGAAAACACTGATGCTGCAGAGACAGTTAGAGCACGAGGGCTGCAAGACAGTCCAGAGGATGCTTCTTGCTCTATGTCTGTATAAACCTGAGAGTCTGCATCCAGGGAGAGCTCTGGTCAGTACTAGAGTATCAGTCTCACAAAGATCATATCAAGCACCAGGACCTCTTATGTTTCATCCAAATAAGACTGATTTTTATCAACCTGGCACAAAAATCAAGAGCTGGAGTTGTACTGAATTGCCAATGCCTTGTGCCATTGCCCTCCTCTTCCTTGCATAAAGGAAAACAGGGATGTTTGTGGAGTTTTGTTTGCTAGGTGCTACTCACACTCAACAGAAGTCATGTTTCCACCTCAGCTGGGCTGTGAAAGCAGAAGAGTCCAACCTGCTGGCTTACATAGCCTGCCTTCGTATGACACCAGTTATTGGGTACCACATCCCCAACACTTTAGAGTTAAGGGGTACATGGATAACCTCTAAAGGCTCTGGAGCAGGAAGCAGTGTCAGTGAGTTTGCACCCTGTAGAGAAACAGCCTAAAAACCCAGAGGCTGAAGCATACTTGGCTGTAGCATTTCAGGGCCTGTAATCACAAAAAGGGCAGAGGTTTGGGCCCCACGCTGAGGGCCAGGGATGACCTAAAGCTTTTCCTTTCCCCAACAGCTCTTTTTACACATCTGACCACATGGCTTTTCCATTCCTCTCTTCCCATTGCCCCATCCAGCACTTTCCAAAGGTGTCGTGAACAGGGCTTACACACTCGCTGTCCATCCCTCCTCTCAATATGAGCTTTTGGGTAGAGAGGTGCAAATTTTGCCTTTAACCCTATTATGAAGGCAGGCACTTGCTGGCATCTGAAATAACTGCTTGTCACTTTGAAACAAAATCCTCTCGCTATTGCCACCCCCTTTCCTATCTGCTCTGTTTATGCACATACTGGTTTGTTATTGTAGGGTTGCTCGTAAGTGCTCTGGCTTTGTCTCCATTACACAAAATTTTTTTTCCCCTCATCAAAACGGTTAATTAAAGTTCATTCTCTCATTGTGAGATCATTGTCTAGACAAAGAATTATAGATTTTGCCTAGATATACCTCGTCCAGATAAAGCCAGCCAGTCACATCTAGGTAACACTATCTTATCACTGTTTGCAATGTACACCAAGGTAAATATCGCCAGTTAATTATCTCAGTGTAAAAACACCCTCTTTTTGTAGTGAAGACATAACATGGGATACACATGCTTGATCTGCCTGGATTTGGTTGTTATTATAAAGTTGTCATCCACTTCACCTATATTCTGTTGTTACTTTACTGCTGTGAGCCAGGACAAGGCTGCCAACGATTATTTGCAGTTCTCAATTTGCATAAAGAAATGCAAACCTATTCCAGCAGCTCTGGGGATCATTCTGTTCATTTCCACAAGCGTTCACTGGAAGGAAATGTTGCTTGCAAGGACATTTTGGGAAATGAGAGACACATCAGGAGCGCTCATATATTTGGAGGTTATTCTGGATTTGAACAGTGCAGAGCAGTTAAAGCCTCTCTTAAAGTCCAAGAAAGGGGAGGGAAACCCACAAAAAGGCTGCTCCCAGTTACCCCATCCATAAGTAAGCACCTTGTTAATCAAGCTTGGGATGTGCCTTCCACACTGTAATCCCAGCTACAGAAACACCGCATCTTACCCAGCCTAGGGCAGGCTGCGGTTGCTCTGTAGTCAGAACTGAACCTGTTTCTCCCACAGATCAACCCTGGCATTTCCCAACACATGGTGCAATACTGGGATTAAGATTTCATTTTGTTAGTGTGTTGTATTTACATGCCTTTGAGCAGCATCTGCTGGACAGACATTGCCTGTTCTCAGGACAGATGTGTTTGATGTTGCTAAGCATGACAGGCAAATACCTTTGGCAAGATGACCAACATTCCTATGATGCAAACTGTGTCTTAGTTCAGGAAGGGGATTTTGAATTCCTTTACAATCATCTGCCTGTACTGAAGCCCTTGATGTTGCCTACCCTATACAGGGAGTGAAGGAGCTTTGAACTCTAAGACCTTTGCCACTGATCAACTAGATGATCCCAGGCACATCATTTAACTGCTTGCTGACTCAGATTCACAAATGCAGACATCAATTACAAGGAGACACAACTCTCTGGAGTGTTCTAAGGCATCTTTCAGTGAAGTACTTTATCACCTTTGAACTAAAGGTGCTACAAGCTATTAATGCATTTGTTATGACTACAGTGGTAGCAAACATCCCACAATTGCAGGTTAGTGTGTCCCCATATACCAGCTGGTTACTGCAATTACATCAATTTCTGCCTGCTTTTGTTTTTGAAGTAATGCATCACATCTGATCCATGATAAAATTAATCCTCTATCCTCTTTGGAGATCATTTTCTCAAAGCCTTCACCTATCCTTGTGCAGCCAAAAAAATATCTCCATGAAGCTTCATTAGCATGTGCATTGCAGGGTGCAGCATGTAGAGAAAGGCTGGAAAAGTGGGATAGAAAATATCAGATCATCAGAGGACAATTCACACTGCAGCAGTCAGCCCTTTAGAAATGCTAAGGAGTTAAAACTCCTTGCTCTATTTAATCTCCAGCCAGAAATACCTGGAGATCATGTCAGCGTTTTCCCTGGGAAGTACCTACTGCTTTCCCTGTCTGCCATCCTGAGTGAGGGCATCTTGCTGTCACACTGGGGTTTGCCACCAGATGACTTCATTTTGTGTGTGCTCCAGGGGCTACAGGGCTGGGACCAACACCAGTGACTACACTGGTGCATCATGTTCCATAGTGCCATGTCTGAAGCAAAGGGGCATGGCCCTCAGCATTCCACATGCCATGGAATTAGGTGCTGTGAGAGATTGAAGGGCTGTGCTGTACAGCATTCTCATGCATAATCACACTGCTTCCCAAGGTCCAATACAACCCATCTCTTTCCTCATGAACGTAAATGAACATTTCTGATGGGACACTGCCTGTGGGGGAAGCAGCAAAAGGCAGACAGGGAAGAAAATAGCACAAGTGTGCATTTCCTTGATGGAAAAATCTTGATCTTGCAAACAGGATGCTTTCCTTTAGGGTAATTACTCCAGTGGAAAAATCTGCAGCCAGCTTTAGTACTTACCACAGTCCTGGCACTTAATGATAGGGCTTATGGCAGCAATCACTTGTAACGCTGTGGCATGCTGTCAGAGGGGATTTTTATTGCAGTTTGTTGCAGCATGAATTGCAGAGGAATAATATAATGTACTTTGAGCTAGTGCCCATTGCAGAAAATGGGATCTCCCATTTGGGATCAAGGTACAATGATATAAAACTGGAATAGCTTGCGTTTTGCAAGAGCATAAAGCTCCAGCAAGGCAGCAGAGATTTCTCCTGGTGTAATACAGCCTTATCCTGCTTGAACGAAACCCTGCTATGCGTTTCACAGAATAAGCTTTTCCTACCTTCCCCACCTCTTAGAAAACATTCCTTTTGGGCTTCTCTAAATGAAAACTATACATGAGCAATATATCCAATATATACAAATAACCCTGCTTAAAATTGACCTGGCATTGAAACGTAAGCAGAGCTCCCACTGGGCTACAAGCAGCGTTGACTTTTCATGTGCTGCCTCTGGTCACATTTAACCACTGGAGCCAAAACAGCCTGAAAACCCTGTGGGAATTTGCTGCCCCCCTTTGCCAATCCTTCCCCCTCCGGCGCTCCCAGCTAGAGGCATTTTGATGGAGCAGGAGTGGGACTGACAGCCCTGCTCAGTTGTTCCAGCTGCTGGAACACGCTCAGTAACCTTAGAAATGAGAGAAAACAAACCTGGGAGTCCCACAGAGCTGGTTTTGAGGTCCACATTCATCCCCAAGCATAAACCTCACAAAACACACTTTAAAAAGCCCCCTTCTCGCTCCCCCATCTGTCCAAATGGAGCCCTTTAGGGGCTGATGCTGCAGGGTGCTCAGCATGGCCAAGCACTAGGTTCCTCTCTGCAGCTCTGCAAGGTGCTTGGCCCATTGAAGATGAAGTGCTGAGCCCTCCCAGGATCAGACCCTGCCAAAACAGGGGGGCTACAGCAGTAACACTAAGCAACAGGGAGACAAAAGTCAATTGTTCACCAACAATTCAGAGGGAGGGAGCCCTGAAGTCCTTCCAAGCCACTTGATTTATGGCTTGCAATAATATGTGTTGGAGCACCACAACCCAGAGTGCTGTGCGGCGTGACCTGTAAAAATAAGTCTATTAACCCTAATCAATCTCCCATTATCCACCCTCATCCACAATTTAGCCAGCAAAGGAGTCACCAAGGCCTCTCAACTCGGTCTGAACTAATCCCATTGTCTTTCCTAATCAGGGGCCATGAAAGAGGAGCAGCGTCTTCGCAGGCAAAATTACCACTTGGTGTTTAAGGAAAAGAGAAGAATTGAAGTGGGACACGAGAGGAAGGCTCTTCTCTTTCATCTTTTAATGGGAAAATGGAGAATTGTTTTCCTTCTCAATTGCCAGGAATAACCAGGGCTCTGCTTGGGATGCGAGGCTGGTGGGTATCAGTTCCCAGGGTCTGCAGGGAGTAATGGGCACAAGCAGTAGATAAACTGCTCTGACAAAACTTCCTGTTGCAATTAGTAAAAGCATATATTCAGATTAAGTGCTTTATTAGGGAACCTAATTATGAAGTTCATCAGGGACGGGATGTGTTTGGCTCAGTGCTGAGGCTGAGCCCTCCCCATGCAAAAGGGGAGAGCTGCTCCAGCCTTTGAAGGACAAAGGGATCTGGTGTGTTGCTTGTATGCACCAACGGTAACGGATTCAGCAGAAAAAGTCCCTTGAATCCAGACCAGGAAAACCAGGAATACAAAGCCTCTTTCTGACTGAGGTCTTTTCTTTCCTTCTCAACCCTTCCCCCTTAGCCTTTAAAGTAGAATTGGAGGTCCTATCAGACTGGCAATGCCCAGAACAGCAGTTAACAGGGAAACCCTCTATGTCCCCTGTCAGTCTCTCCTCCAGCAGGGTAATACTCAGCAATCAAAATGTGCTCCATGGTGAAACATCCACTAACAAGTTAATTTTCTTTTGTTCTTCTACATTAATCAAAAAGGAAAAGACGAAGTAGGCACATTATCTTGCTAGAAATGAAAACAAACCTTGCAAAGTTTCCCCCTTTCGGCATGAATTAGAGCAGCAGCAAACACACTACAGGGCTCCAAAAGATCTCTCTGGATTAATTATTGTATTCTCCAGCAGTTTAGCATTTTGCTGTAAAATTAAGCTTTTCAAATCCTCCCTCATATGCACACAAGCCTGTTGCCACCTTGCAGAGTCCCCACACGGCTGGAGGATGAGACCTCCCATGACTTCAGGCTGTTTCTCTTTCAAAAGCACATAAAAAGCCTCAAGTGGCCTCAAAGCAGAGGGAGGAACCTCCCAAATACCACCACTGTCAGCCAAAGGCAACTCCATCAAACTGAACAGCTGGAGTCAAGGCAGAAACAGAGGATGCCCAAAGGGGCTGGGGAACCTATCTAGTCCCAAAGACCACAGCAACAGCCTTGAACCTGCCCTTACCCCTACCTCAGCTCTGAGACAGAAGCCAGGATGAAACAATGCCCATTCTGAGCATCCCTCTCACTCCAGCATGGCAAAGGATGGCTTTGGACAAACATGAGTTATTGGATAGTGCCCTCTTGCTGGGGAAACCCCACCTCCACAGAAATACCTATGTGCAGCAGACAGTTTGAAGATCCCCGTATAGAAAGATGTAGCAATATTTGGTAATGCTCTTTCTCTCTTCAAAAGGAACAAGCTTGAAGCAAGTCATCTGAACTTCACAAGGCATCAGAGTGCCCATGTCAGCATATGATCATCTCTGGTTCGATCTGTGCATTTAGTGACAGGCCCTAAGGCAACCAGTCTTGAGAAATTATACCTATTACTGGAGCTGTGGGGACAGGGGCTCTCCTGGAGTGGCTGAAAATATTAGGTCTGGCCCACATATACTGCAGCACCCTCCCTACAGGGTACTTCATGCACATGCTTTACTTTATGTGGGGAGGTATGGATAATTGTATCTGTGCCTACACGATGCTCTCAGCATATGCCTCAGAGAGGAGAGCACTGACACCCTTTTTAGAAGAGCATTGAAGGTACTGTGCATTATGGATCAGGTAAGGTATTAGATTTATTCAATGAATTAAGATCCTGACGTGTTATTTACAGGATGTCGTTGGAGATAGAGTTGTAACTCATGGCCTGCCATGGGAAATTCTCCACACCGAGGCCTTGAGGAGAAAGCCTTCATTTTTTTTATGGTGTCTGCTGGGGAGAGAAATGAATGCTAAGAAGGCAGTGATAATTTGCTGCTTTATAGGCCTGAATTATCACCCTGTCAGCACTGAAACGAAAATCCTGAGCCATGAACAAATATACCTTTGCACGTGAAGCTGGCAGGATTGGCTATCGTGAGCTCACATCACTTCACGTCAGCTCTGTTGTTCCAGTAATTAATCCTGAAGGCTCCTGGATTTCACCTTGTCCTTTCATTTGCTGAGCATGCCTTAATTTGGCACTCCCGTATTCCACGCTACTTCTCCAGGCTCATAAATCACACGCAAACCCCTCCTGAAACAAGAAAGGGGATCTGTTCTCCTCTCGATGCACACACACAACTTCCCAGAGAGTTAATGCGAGTTTGGCACGTGCATGGGAGAGGTGGCTGAACCCCATGGAGCAAAAACTCATTGGCATAGAGAAATAATTGCAAGAGAAACAGCTGTCTGAAAAGC
Source organism: Nestor notabilis (assembly GCF_000696875.1). NCBI lineage: Eukaryota > Metazoa > Chordata > Aves > Psittaciformes > Psittacidae > Nestor > Nestor notabilis. The sequence goes on along the minus strand of NW_009925730.1, from coordinate 43,719 downwards.
AGGAATACTGTGGCTTTGGATCAAATATATGATGCTGTGTTACAAAATAGTTCTATTTATCACTATCTGTGCTTTGCTGGAAGGTAGAGTTCTTATGTCTATAAGGATATGGGCTCTATACTTCCTTGCTCCATTTCTTACTGTGCCTTTTCTCCACTGCATTTACTGGCATTGAGAAAGGTATGGATTTTTCTCTAATTGCTCCCAGATGTTGAAGAAAGGTCTTTTGTCCTGTAACCACACCGGGTTCAAAGGGATGCAGAATGAGAGATGGGGTGGTAAAGGACTCCCATTGGTGAGGAGGTGGTTGTGGGCCTCAGTCTTACTCTTCCTCAGGCTGAGCAGTCCTGAGGACTTGTCCTTTGGATTCCCAGCATGAAAAGCATTTAACCTAGGGACAAAGGACATCCCTCTTTACTCCAGAAAAAGCTGCAGCTTTCTGTTCTTTCCTCTGAAACACATCAAGCTCCTGGGCAAGAGCTTCTTCAGCATTGGCTCTAGGCTGCCGCCAACCTGGAGGGCAAATAGGGACAAACTGAGCTCAGTTTTACTGGGAGGCTGAGCTGGTAGTTAATCTAATGCTGTTAAAGCACCTATGTACATGCCCTCAACACCCTCCCAATTATGTACAGTTACAGAGCTACAAAGGAAAGCAATCAATTCTCCTCTCCTGTCACGAAGCACTGTATAATTAAATAACAACATGCTCCCACATGGCACAGGGACTGTGCTGGCTGAGGACAAGGCACCCTTACACCAGCATCCATTTATCGTTTCCTATGTCCAGCTGCCTGCCAGCACATGGGATTTTCCAGCTGTCTGTGCAGGCCTGACATTGCTCCAGCAGCAGGTAAATACTCAGGTCAGTGCTGTGTACTTTGGCTGATTGCACCTTCAACAGCAAAGAGACATTTGACTTGAGCAGGGAGAGGATAGAGTCCAGGATTGTTGCTCTGCTTGTTTTGAAGGGCAGGAGGAGCTGGAATGCATCTCTGTTACTTTGCTGTTCTACAAAGCCAATGGCTAGAGCCATCTAGAGCTGATTACACGCTTTCTTATAACCCAGTTGCACCTTTTTCCCCCATCCCCAAAATGCTCGTTGATCAAAAGTGCAAATTTTGCTAAGCTGGGCCACTTGCAACAGTCCAGGCAATCATGAAGAGAAGGAATGCTCTAACATTTTCAGGTTGCTTCACTCAACTTAGTCTCAGACATTTCTACACCCATTAAAAATATAGCCTTAAAAAGTTTATTTTGCTGAGTTACTTTTCACATTTCAGGATCTGAATTGTACGTGCCCATTTGGAATAGAAGTCTTTTTCACACTCCTGGATATTCTTGTGTGTGGAGCGGGGGAAAGCCATCTCCCACCTAACCCTAACAGCAACAAGAAGGGATTTCAAAATGACCATGGAATTGGTGGAATGGCTACCCACTGCTCCGGGACTGGGGAACAATTGCACTTCATTCATCAGTATTTGCAAAACGCTCTGGTATCCTTGGATTCATGCAGCTCTAGATGGGTCATGGGTAATTATTTGTATCAAAAGAACCAGTGGGACAGTGTTGTTCAGCTCTGAAGTCATTGAAAGATGCTGGAGAGTTTGGCTTCGAGGGTGGTGAAGAGGGAGTGTGAAAGCCGATTATCCAGCTTGGATTCTCCCTTGAGTAATTTCCATCATTCCCATTTAGCTTTTATTTGTTCTCTAGGAAGCTTGATGATAAATCAGAACCAGGCTGCCTTCAAACACATTTTCAGACAGCCAACAGGACAAAACTCAGTAATCTATCTGTGTGGCTGGTAACCATGATATCATTTGCTATGTACAATCCTTTTCTCCATACTGTACCTCTGAAAGAGTCTTGCTTTAGGAGGATTACTGTACAGAATAGGCATTTCACAACCCCCCATCTACATAAACAGGCATTGCCCAGAACGCAGGAAAAAAACCCATTATATCAGAGCTAATCCACCTCCTGCCCTATCCCTATAGATAACCAAACAGCCATAAAACACAAGTGTATATTAAACGCTAAAGTAAAAATTCACAGTACAAGATTATATTACCCTTTTCTGCAGCTTTTAGCCTCACTCACTAATTACTGCATTGACTGACTGTAGTGCACAGAGGCAGACTTTGCTATTCAGGGAGGCATTTCATTTAACATCTCAGCCCCTGTGCAGTCACTGGTAATTCTCTGAGCATTTCAGCAGGGATAGAGTTTACCATTATCCTTATTTCAATGCAGAAGTAGTCACATTGCTTTCATAGCTGCACCTGCAAGGCTGAAGGAAAACCCAGCTGGGTCTCAGAGATGCAAGAAACAAGCTGGATGCAAGAAAAAAGTGTGCCACCCCACCACCGTCACTTTTCTGCCCATCACTTTTTAACCAGCAGATCTCACTGCACCACAAGACTAAATGATTCCTATGTGTCCCAGCAGAAACTCAAGGGAAAAAGCAGTTGCTGCTCCCTAAGATGGTCAAGGTCTGACTACCTTTCATATACATATCCCAACCATTATCTCTCCTTGCCCAGCACAACGTTCATGTTCTCTATCTGATCACCTTTCATGCTGAAAAGAATAAAGCAGCATCCAGGAGGAAATGGTGACTGGAGGGAGTTACCTGGACAGCAAATACTGCATCCATCCATCACCAAGACAAGAATAACTCCAGCACTCCACATCACAGGGGCTGCAGGGAGTTCGGGGGTTGCTCTGGTGAGGAGCGGTGGCTGGCTGCAGAGCTGTGGCACCCAAACACCACTCAAGCAGACAGCAACATACCCCCTTTCAGCTGTCAACAGGGACCCGATTCTCTGACCTAAATCAGAGCCAGGGCTTCCATATCCTTTCTGTGGGCTGCCGGAACACTGATGTGTCTAATGCAGCAACGTGATCAGACCTTAAACTTGTATTCTCTTTGTCACTGAAGGATTTTGAGTGCATTTGCACTACTGACTGTCAGACTTTCTGCAGTGATAATCTGCTTTTCACACATCATCAGGATGGAGAAACCAAGGCACAGCTACAAGACAGGCTTCCAAAGCACTTCACTACATGCAATCCAGGCAACCCATCTCCAACCTGCACTCCTTCAAATCTCTAGGTAAGTCCTTTCTCCAAGGCCCAGGGTTGCCCTTGAAAATGTAGTTTGCTCTGTGCTAGTGAAACTGTCCCCGTTGAGTGGGAGATTGACTGGAAAATGGCCTGGGTTCAGGGTAGCAACAGCCCTGAGCATTGCTGCAACAGAATAATTCATCTCACAGGCATTTTCCCCTGTCAGAGTAAATGTAATTATGTATGTGATGTAAAGGAACAGCTCCCCACGTGGAGAAACCAGTTAAATCTGACTTGTATCCCCAAGAACAAGCTTCCCTTTAAAGTTTCTGGTGTCTAATAAAGACTAAGCCTCTGCTGGATTTCTCCTAGTTAGGGTCACTGACAGTGCCTCTCTTCTGTGTACCTGCTTATTCTCACACGATCACCTCTGGACTTCCCACTTCTGACATGTGTTACAAGGGAGATTAACATTGCCAGTGGTTTCCTAAAGTCCTGAGGGAAAGGACAGCGCTTTCTGTCTGAAATCCCTGCAGTGCTTTAGAATCAACCAGATTGGAAAAGATCTTTAAGATCATTTGAGTCCAGCCATTCCCCACTAACCCCTGGCACTGAGGCCTCAGCTACACGGGGTGTGAACACTTGCAGGCACAGTGACTCCAGCCCTGCCCTGGGCAGCCTGTTCCAACGCCTGAGCACCCTCTGGGCAAGGAATTGTTCCTCAGCTCCATCTAAACCTGCCCTGGGGCAGCTTGAGGCCGTTTCCTCTTGTCCCATCCCTTGTTCCTTGGGAGCAGAGACCAGTCCCCTCCTGGCTCCATCCTCTTGTCAGGCAGTTGTAGAAAGCAACAAGGTCCCCCCTGAACCTTCTCCAAACTAAACCCCCCAGGTCCCTCAGCCCTTCCTCATCACACTTGTGCTCCAGGCCCTGCACCAGCTCCGTTGCCCTTCTCCGGGCCTGCTCCAGCACCTCAATGTCTCTTATAGTGAGGGGTCTGGATCCGGGGGGCAGCCTCACCAGTGCCCAGTACAGGGGGACAGTCACTGCCCTGGTCCTGCTGACACATTGGTGCTGATACAGGCCAGGATGCTGGTGGCTTCTTGGCTGCCTGGGCACACGCTGGCTCCCGATTCAACTCCATCAATCAGCACCCCCAGGTCTTTTTCCATGAGCAGCTTTCCAGCCACTCTTCCCCAAGCCTGGAACATTGATGGTTGCACAAGGATTACCAGCACTGAGTTCATTCAGCTGGTCTGCACACAACAGACACCATCTTCCAATGATGAATATATCAATTTTAAGTATTGAAAAAGAGGCAAAAACTTCTCCACCAAATATCTGATGGGTGTTACTTTTCTATTAAATAATGATAAGTTTTAAGGATGGATCCACAGTGCAGCTTTACCAAGTCCACATCCACCTCTGTGGCTCTGGGAATACTCACTGCTGATCTGCCACAGACTACTATAATTGTCTTTTTGATGCCAAAAAATTCACCAATTCTGCTCATTATTACAGCAATTGCACCTTTACCTTCCTAAGGGAGAAAGCCCAGGGACCAGAGACGTCCTAACCAACTGCATTCACCCTGGAGCATTTGATTTAGGGAGCTCCTCTGGGCTGGTCAATGAGCACCTGATCCAAAACACATTGAAGGAAATGAGAATTTTCCTGGAGACATCAAGGGATTGACACGAGGTCCCGAAGCAACAATCTACATTAACCTGGTTCTGCATGAACTCTCCATGGCTTGAAGCTGGAACG